>NC_051158.1:43631813-43745977 GCF_013339745.2 Dermacentor silvarum | reverse complement strand
AATGTCAGACTTGTGTGCCACGTAGGTCATGAAACAGCCGCCTACAACTTGGTGCTCGCATGCTCTTTTGGTTAACTTGGTAGTCACCCCGACACTGCTCGCATAACATCAATTCCCACAGGGCCTGGGATCTGCCGGCTTTTAAATGCGAAGCATTTCTTGCCGAAAATTGTTACTTTGACAGTATCTATCTATCTATCTATCTATCTATCTATCTATCTATCTATCTATCTATCTATCTACGTCTTGTGCTTTCATGGTCGTTTCGTTCACTTGGTATGCACCAAATGGCATACTGTGACAAGAGTATATCAGGAACATAAATGATATGTCATGACATCACTGTCATGACATGCATGTCATTTGGGTCATGTAACAGCCACCTACGTCTTGGTGCTTCTCATGGTGGTTTGGTTAACTTGGTAGGTACCAAAATTGGCATAGTACGACAGGAGTGTATGACAACCATAAGTGATAAGAAATGACATAAATGTCATGCCATGCGCATCATGTGGGCCCTGACAATGACCCAGAAAACCGTTACCACTCAAAAACCACTGAAATGGTTTCGGACGTGGGTACTAAGTGAAGGAAACACTAAAGGATGCTGGTAGAAGTCATAGTCATGAGCATGACTCAGAAAAAATGACAATGACTCAGCGAAAAAAGATTAACACTCAAAAACCAATGGAATGTGTTCGGATGTGGCATTAAATCAAGGAAAAGGCTAAAGGTGTATGGTCGAAGTCGTAGTCATGAGCATATCTAAGGATTTCGCCTTAAGGTGTAGCACTTGGGTATGGCTAAAGGGACTCCTGAGGTCTCATGACATGAATGTCATGACATGTGTGTCATGTAAGTCATGAAAGAGCCGCCTACGTCTTGGTGCTCGCATGGTTGTTTTGTTAACTTGGTAGGCTCCCCGCACACTGCATAGCATCGATTCCCACAGGGCATGGGATCTGCCCGCTTTTCTGTCTTTGCAACGATCTGAATAAGATTCGTTACCAGGGAGCTAGGAGCCTGGCCGTCGAAAGCAGGCTGCAGCCATGGCTTGCACTAATGACCTATTCGTAAATCGCGTCGCAACGGAAATTATCCTAGACAACAAAGTGGGCAAGAAGGCTGCATGCGGAAAAAATATAAATAAGAGGAAACAAGTGCTGTACTGGCTTACGCTCATTGTCTTCGTGCAGACCGCATGTTCTGTTACAAAAGCACCTTCAACAATATCACTGCACTCTACTCCGGCATATCTACATAGCGAGTAGATCAGTACATGGCGAAACTCGGCATTGGGTACTTTTCAATATAAGTAAGCTTTTGCTTGTGACCTAAGTCCAGCAATGCGTCGGGGTGATACTGCCGCCAGACTCGACACCTGAGTGGTTCTTTGTTATAGTAACTCTCTTTGTTATAGTCATTTGTAGCCTGCCACCCGATTGTAGCGAACACAGCGGTGCTCATTACATAGAGCACTCAGCTTCTCAATGCATTCGGCTGAACTAGCTTCAATTTGTCTCGCTGCCTTGAAATGTCAGAGCTCAAAAACCGCACGTGGAATTGTGTACATAAGAATACCAACAAATATACGGGTTTCATATTTATTTCACTTTTCCAGCAAAATTTTATTCAAACAACCTTCGTTTCAGTCAGCAAAATGAAATGTTATTGTCCATTTTAACTAAAAGAGCTACGCTGATTCACAAGTGCAATCTTCGTTCGTTGTTGAAAAACTGCTAGCGACAAATGCTTGAAATACAAAACTTACCAACCGACCATTTTTCAATTCTCACTCTTTCTTCCCTGCTCATTCATGTTTATCTAGTTCGAAAAAAAAATTCCATATCTTAAAGGAGCAGTGTTTTGAGGTAGCGCCATTTTTACTTGAAATTCAAGTTTCAAGAATAACGTCAGGGAAGTGAAACTCTTGTAGAGTGCCGGTTCTCTGCAGCTTTCCTGTATGGACGACCACAACAGGCGTATATAATTTACGAGATTTGATGAATGGCTGTTCAAAAATAGAAGATCATGGGGCTCAATCTAAGGGAAAAAAAGTTCAGTAGGTTTTCGCAAGGAGTGAAAGAATGACAGGTATGACCACTGCACTAAACCACACTTTGTGGTTCGTTTTAGTTTTTTTTTTTTCAATTAACGCCTCGTCTACTGCTGTTGAAATAGTACAGCGTTTGGATCTATAGCCTTTTTACTCTGTTCTCAGGAAATAATCTGCTTGAGAAGCAGAGCTTTTCACTCTTCCTAAAATATTAGAATCGAATCATGATTATATTTACCCAGCAGTTCACGATAACAAGCATTTATTTTTCAAAGAAGACGCTTGCCATTAGGTACACTTACAGCTCCCAAAGCCGTACTGCAAGTCTCACGAAACTGACGCCCAGCGAACGCAATCAACCGTTTCTAGCCCCGAACTGCTGTTCGCATTACAAAAAAAAAAAATAACAAGTCCGATGCAGTTCTTTCCTAAAGCCCGGATTCTCATCGTCTTAAGCCTCTCGCAAACATCCCTCAATTATGTTGAACTGTGCTCGCTGCCCCGAAAATCCACAACCGTGCATTACTGGGATCCTGAAATGTTTCGAGCATTCCGCGTCTCTATAGGAAGAGAAAGTCTTTGTGGAGGCGTTCACTTTCGTAAGCGATAATACATATGAGCGCCCACATTCCCCGTCGCTCGAACGACGCCCACCAAGAATGCTACCCAACGAGACAACAGGTGAAGGCGATAGGAAAATGGCATGCATTCTTGTCATCCACAGCGCCGAATATGATAGAAAACAAGTACCATTTATCTCTTGATCGCCCGAACCAGTGAAAGTTAGAAGGTTCTGAGTGCATCCATTTGCTGTTATAGTTCTGGCATGCTTGTCTGCGAATTGAAGTACCTACCTTCTTGTTTCCGAGCGCCTTGTGGCATTACCATCTCGGAGAAACGCGGCCACAAAGGGCAACTTTGCGAGCAGCTTAACCTGCTTGTTCGAGGTACTTGGAGTCTGTACAATGCAATTAGTGATCCAGGCATTCATGGTTCTACGTTCCATTGTTTCTATAAGAAGTTCTCGATAACCGTGTCTCGATCGGGAAGCTTCTGGTTGTGATAATGGCTCCAAGTTATGGCATGAAAGTTCGCTTTAACTAATGCCACCCTGCAGTGCACAATTAACGGCCGTACATTCTGTCAGTTTGTTGTCTGTAATTCTCCTTTCGTGGTGTAACTCTCACTCTTGGACCTTATGAAACCTTTGTTCATTATTCCAAGTTTTCTTCTCTACCATAGCTCCTTGTATCACTACATTTCGGCGCATTCATCCGTTATTATTACCCGCATGTGTGTTATAATCTGCAGATTGCTCAAGAAACTGCTCTGGTGTGCCCAATGAGCTCGGTTTGGCGTTTTTTTTTTTCTTGCGCGATGATTTGAGACTTGCGGCCGCGGAAGTAGTGGTTTCTGTAGCCCCTTCAACAAGGGTCTCTTTTCTTTAGGATACCATCATCATGCCTACTATAATGCACGCAACTATGTAGCAAGGCTTTAGCTCGTGCGTTCCTGAATGCGTAACATCGCTTCAGGTCCCTTGCACGGCGCCTCACAAAGCGGTGCTTCTGATATGCATGACATTTTGGAGAAATTTGTTCGCCGCCTTCTCAAAGGGCACATCTTTTTCGCGTTAATCCATAGCCAATCAGCAAGCGTCTACGCCACTGTCAATCGTGCAGCCCCAGGGGCACTTCGACGAGAGAAACACGCTGTTCCCTCGCATTTCTACATGTGTCCAACTCCTATTCTAAGTTCCATGCAGTGCGTTGGCTACTGGCTCCGATGCAGAGCGGGTAGAGTCCCTACGTTTTTAAACCACAGAACGCAGACACCGGTCACAATACAGTTCTAGGAGGAATCAACTTGCTTTTTTTTTTCATTTAAAGCGTCTAGCAAGCGTAGAAAAACTACCTTAATAGCTAGCTGCTGTTTTTATCGGCAACAAGGACTGAATTTTACATGACAGGCATTAGTGAAGCGTACATGTATGATAAGAATTAACCTAATAAACACTAAAACTCTTACTTTGCGGAGCTTATGTTAAAATTTATGGTCGCGTGAGTACAACGTCCTATTGCTTTCTTCGATGTCTTCTATTATAGTTCGCATCTCAGTGACGCTACCAGCGCCTCATATTTTTAGGCGAGGCCTAACGTTGTGCCTATTTTAGTATATTGAATAAAAGTGGTAAAATTAAAGTACATGAAAATACAACTTCGAACGTGCTGCGCCTTAATTAGCTGAATACAAAATTACTGCATCATACGTATGGTCACTTCTACCCTTGAGTCATAGACGTACGCCCGGTGGCTCTACCACTTCTTCATTTTTAGGCGTTTCTGTAGAGGCACAAGTAACCTGACGTTACCTGTGTTAGCCACCGCCACTCGCTGCAAAAGCGGCAAAAGCGAGACACCACGTGAAACGCGGGCAGCTGGTGCATTAGTTACCCTTGTGTAACAAAAGCTTTTTCTCTTAGAGTGCCGGTCTAGTTACGTGACAGTCTTCGCAGTAAGTTTCAAATCATAATTTCTTTATGGAAGTACCAAGAGTCCCGCAGGGCAGAACCGAACGAACTTTAGAAAGCTCCCGGACAGGTAATAAAAACGACTTGTTTTTATTGCAAAGAGAAAATGATAGTTTACACTTGACGTTTTATATACGGTGTTTATTTCATACTATCCAATTAACAAGTCCCGCTATCTCCCAGCCAGCAAGTCTCTCTTCCAGTGCGACTGTAAAACCTGCACTGCAGACATTTCCCCGTTCTCGGACAAACGTTGATGTGAAATAAATGTGGAAATTACAAGTCGACTGTAAATATAATGATGACAATTCAAACAACGGGGCTTCTTAAGTTGAAAGAGGGTAAATTACAACTCCTATTGCTTCTAGAGTCTTCTAGAGTCTTTTTACTCTTAAAACGAACAAATAAATAAATAAATACTATCGTGTAATTTGGGTCATTCTGTTTCTAAAAGATGAGTTGGTGAAGACGTCGAGGACAGGAAGAGATAACGCACTTGCCGCATTAAAGTGAACAAACGCTGATCGTTTGTCTATGGGAAACACACTCGTGGCTTGATGTCCCCGTCAAATCACAGGCACTGCTTCAATGACTACCATTGATGGCATTAAGATAATCGTGTTACCACTAAAAAAACAATGGACCTACACCTACTCCGCAGACTGGTAAAAGATGGAATACGGTTCTTATCAGGGTGCGAAAAATCCAAGACTTTCTTCAAAGTGTTCCTCTAATCTTGTTAAATTACGTAGTAATGGTTTTCACTTAAATTGCTACAAAGATAACTACAGGTATGCGTAGCTGCAGAAACGTTTGCCACACACCTGCTATTAGGACAAAATCGTGGCCAATATTTGATAGAATGAACAAAAGAAACGAACACGTGTTTCATGAGAAGCATGCTCATAATAAAAAGAAAAGCGATGGATGGATGGATGCAAAACTTTAATGAAAGTCCTAAGGTACGCGACTCCGCGTGCTTCGGGCCACTCCCACGTTGGGACAGCCATGCCATGCCCGACCTGCGCATCGTGGTCCCTCTGAACAGCCCATAGTTGTGCTCCGGCATCGGGGCTCTTGTTAGCAGAGAGCCGCTTGTCCTCATTGATTTGTTCCGTGCATTTTATTTTACTGCTATTTGCTCGAAGCTTACATCAAAGGCGCCTCTTCAGGCCCAAGTCTGCATCAAATTATGGTAACCATGGCGTCGTTTATTCACACCTGCATAGAGACAGGAGAAAGTTTACTTGAAGGGACATAGAGGTCTTTCTGAAGTACAAATCCCATATGCTGCTGCTCCGCAAAAAAAAGGAGGGCGTCTTCGGCACAGGAGATTATTAAATCTCTGAATAACTATGCCAGAGCACTTTGTAACAAATCGAGCCGAGTACAATTCACAGTTAAATTCGCCGAAGAAAAGAATTAAGGAACACTACTTGCATATAAAACAGTCTACCTTCATAGCCTCAATTATGACAGTGGGAACCTCTGTGCGTTGCGTACAGGCTTTGTTAACAAGACACAGTTTTCGAATAACCTGTTTACCCGCGTCTACACAAGGAAGTAACAGAAACGAGGTAATTTGGCCTCTCGGGCAATACCGGTAATAGCGTCGCTGGAAATAGCCTGATGCGACTCACATTATGCATCGATCATTCATTCATTCGTTTTATTTCTGTTTTCTATACAAGAGAAGTGCAGAGAACATGAACAAAAAGCTTGTCTCACAACAGCTTGACCAGCTTCACATGCTAGGAGACAGTTTGGAAGAAGTTTCCATTCATGACATACGATCACAAAAATATTGATACGTGGAAATGAAATACATAGATAACACATTGGGATGACAGCACCAGGCCTATAAAGCTTCACACAAGCTAATAAACTGCAATTCACAGTTACAACAGCAATAAGTTTTTCGGAAATAATTATGGAAATATAGCTTGAGGTGTGTTTTTGTAATGCATTATGTACCTGGGCCTCAGGATATCAACTTATTTAACAGTCTAGCCACCGGAGGTTCAATACTGTCACAGTCCCGCTTTCTTGTACAAAATAATGAACCAATTGCGGGGTCTTGTAGCGTAAGCTTTATTGAGAATCATGGGAGAGTACCTAGGCAGGTTTTCCATATAAAGTCCAAAGTCCAAATTATACCCCGTCAACTACTTCCGCAACTGTTTTTCTTAGAGCTTGGAGCCCGCAATTGTTTCAAGTTACTGTAATGTTAAATTTCTGTATAGCACTCAAGGGTTCCATTTTCAGGCAGTTGAGAGCAAAAAAACAAAAAAAACAAAAAAAAGCTTTTGGCACTCTATTTTGACCTCTATTATGGGCGTTATATTTATGGAAGCACATCACGTACGCCCTTTGATTTCTTTTGAGTCACTGCACAGACGTCAATTGACGGAACACTGCGAAATGGCTTACTTACATTCCTTGGGCATATACGCATGAACATCATTGGCTAATGTAAAGACTAGTTAGATGCGCGCTTCGGCACCGTTCACACGGAAATACTCTGAATTGAATTGAATGAACTCACATCTGCATACGTACAGATATGAAAGAAACAAAATATCAATAATTAGTGAAAGCAATGTCTTCGTCGAGTGATAATGCACTAATCTCTTTTTTTTTGAACGAGCTAGCTTTCACAAGCGCTAACATTTAACAGTTCTCCTACCTTGTTCAATATTTTTGTCGATTGATATACGAATGTTTGTTTTCCATGATTTGTTTTGTTTTTGGATTATGCTTGACTTTCCGTCGTAGTGGGTAACGAGATATTTCATCATTGTCCGTTTTGGTGAATAATTTTTCTTTATGTGTGGTGACCAGAAGCTTCTTATAATATATTCTGGCTGCTCGAAGACGGGAGTAACGCTGGAATCAAGGAGCTGTTTCAAGGTCTACGAAACGGCCATGGTAATTGCAGTGCATGCGAAGGATTCGTTTCTGTAAAAGAATTAATTTGTTGTAGTTTGTTTTTGAAGTGGTACCCCATACCAAGACCCCGTAGCAGAGTTTAGAGTAAAAGAGGGCATTGCATAACTGTTTTTGAGCCAAAGCGGAATTAGATGGTTTATTCTATTAGTGATACCGACAGATATAGAAAGGTCATTGCAAAGCATCCTTGTATGTGAACCCCAGGATAAATGTTCATCAAACCATACGCCTAAGAATTTTTGTTCTTGGACATGGTTTATTGCCGTTTCATTGAAATAGATGTTAGTCTGATTGGGTATGTGTAACGAGATCTGAATAAAATGTATGTAGTCTTTGCAGTATTTAATTCTAGACTATTCTCTCTCAGCCGAACTGATAAGCGATTTAGATACGCATTAACAATATTAGTAAGTTCGGAAGTGTCATTGGATGCAAAAAATACGTTGGTATCATCGGCATACATGGCCAAGTCGGGTGAGTCAGGTATTCGTACAATATTGTTTACATAAATTAAGAACAATAGGGGGCCCAGTTTCAAGCCCTGAGGTACACCCTGCTTTATAGATAAAATGTCAGAGACAACAGAATTTATCTGAAAAAATTGGTTTCGATTCGTTAAATAACTCTATTAAATGAAATATGAAACATAAACCTAATCGTAGTAATTGCTCTAAAGAAACCCATAACCGTTCCTCGAAAGAAACGCCTTGTAGCTGAAGGAAAAATTGACCTGGGCCGGGACTCGAACCCGGGAGCACCGCCTTTCCAGGGCAGCCACTCTACCCCCTGAGCTAACCAGGCGGCTAGCAGATGGCGGGGCGAAGTTGAATTTATCAACAAGTCGAAGCAAAGGCAAGTGTTTGATGTTGAGTATTCTCCACCTAGCGGATTTCCGCTGAACTATTACGTCGAAATATTTCGTATACTGTAAGAATATCTGTAACCGAAAAAAAAAAGAAAAAAAAAGTCAACACATTTCGAGCCTTATTTGCACAGTATTCAATGTAGAACTAAAGCAGTCATGTATCTAATTTCACCCCCATACACGAAGGGTTGATCACAGACAAACAATTACAATCCCATCTTAAACCTAAAACAGTGGTCCCCGCACAGCATGAAAAAACAAAAACATACAAAATTGTTTACTTACACATGGCAACAAAGTTATTTCTTTCTTTTTTTTTGCCTTACAGAAACCGAAACTGCGTCATAAAAGAAGGCAATTAGAACTGCACGGTGGTTAGAGATTCTTCAACGAAGTTTGCCACAAGTTCGTTAGCAGTTAGATAAAAAAATTCCAACTTCGATCCTCGAACACAAGTTTTACGCGCTCGAACGAATCGCTAGTCCTCTTCTTGCGATTAGGGTGGACCTCAACAACACGGAATCAATCCCATGGCACGACTGCATGGTGTTACTTTCGGTTAATCCTGACAAGTTGCACGCAGACTACGTTGGTAATTTTAGCGAAAATTTCGCTCACCCGTGAGGCAACTTCGTCCTAAGTTTACGGCTCTTACGAATAGCCGCTGAATATTACCTTCAGGAAACTATTTGCATAGGTAGTATCGCGCTGAAACTTCCTTCATTTGCATTTGGAATGTCCATAAATCTTCGTCAAAAAACTGTGTACGTGTGTGCAATAATGCCTGTGAATTTCAAGGCGTTCCGTTCATTAATTTTGCTTTTTCGTTCACCAAGCCAGCCCAACCTTTAGTCCAAAATAGAGTCAGGCTGAAATATCGTTCACGTTAAAATAGTTCCAACGGTGCCAAGTAATGGGTAAAGAAAACATAGTGACCATAAATAATGACAGGAGGAAGCAACCCTGCAAATATACATTCTTCCGTACTATTTCACTGTTGAAATGGTGGTCATTCATTTCTCTACTACTACATGGCTCTTCGCCACCTCTCTGGTTAGTGCCGGTTTAAGATAGCTCTGGTTTTTCCCAAGAAGCAATTTAGGCTTTTCACATGAGTGATTTTCAGAAATAGGTACATTTTTTTGCGTGGTAGACTTGCTTGTAGATGGCCTCTCTCTGAGCAAAAGTACTTTACCAAACTGGACAGTTGGGCGAGTTCGCTAACGTTTATATTTCAAATAGCGCAAAAGTATAACACGCTGTAAGTGCAGCACCTATTCTATGTAATTCTTTCCGTGTTTTATTGCGATAGCAATTATATGGACACTTCAACCGGATTTCTGCCGTCGCCGTCGCCGTCGTCGTCGCCGTCGCCGTGAGGTTCCGTATAGATAAAATCTTCACCGCGCGCCGTATGCCTGAGCGGAAGCGTGCTGGGACGCGCGCTATCACGGAGAGCGAACGCACTCAATCTCCCACGCGCAAGCAACGAAGCGGGAAGCCAGCGCCGGAGGGAGCGGGGGGGGGGGGGGGGGGGGCACTTCTACTGTGCCAACAACCGCGCTCGTCGCTCGACCGCACGGTCTCTTATCTCTCCCACGCGCAAGCAAGGAAGCGGGAAGCCAGCGCCGGAGGGAGCGGGGGGCGCACTTTTCCTCTGCCAACAACCGCGCTCGTCGCTCGCCGCACTGTCTCTTATCTCCACACGGCTCTGACCTTTATGCACTATGCGTTCGCCGCTCAGTTTCTGTTGAAGCGATAGACCGCACGTACCTTCGCCCGCTGCTGCGGCGTATATATGCGCTTGCTGCCAGCGTTTTGACAGTCGTTGTCTGTAGTCTTTCAGTGTGATCTATTCATGTTTGTTTGTGCGCGCTCACACCACGCTTGTTCATTCAGTTAGTAATAGTCGGGCCACATTTTCCAACGCACGCTACACATGTAATGCTGCCCGGATCGGCAGTGCAGCGCTACAGGTGTGTCCCTTCGCACGCGCGCTGCCCACGGGAAGCGCTTCTCATCAACACCACCGTTTCACACGCGCCTTCTCGTGGTCATCGAGTCTCTCTTCATGTCGGTCTACTTACGCGCAGCACACCTGCTTACTAAATCAGCTCATGTTTACTACAATTCATATTGTTACCAAAGCCGCTCACCTTACTTCGTATGACATTGCTGTGTTGCTATCGCATTCATTGCTTCGCCCTTAGGGCGAAACTGTGACATTTTTTATTCTGTTTGCGTTGTTTCAAATATAAAAAATACTTATGCTTGACGGCTAATTTACAATAACTACTGGATGCTTTCTTAGGACGTACGCGCTGTCATATTCCATCACTACTGGATGCTTTGTTTATCAATCAGCTATATTGCACCCAGGTCTGTAGGTTGCTTCACAACGACTCTAGCAACAGTAATAGTAACCCTTCCTGTAAATTTCACTACTCAAACTTACTATAGCTTGCTCAAACTTAAAAAAAGCCTTGGCATAATTGCAATGTACCACCGTGAATTCTGGCGGTTCTTTAATCCATCACATTATCTGGAGCTTTGAGCTAGCAAGGTCACCTCGGACGTGATACTGCCATGCGCTCCTGTGGTAGAGATGACCATGCACCAGACGAACGCTACGAGAGCTCAAGGCCAGTAAAGGAATTGACATCAATGCCGCCAAGAGGGAATTCGGCCAATCGTAACTCGAGTTCCTCGGTCATATCGTCGACGCTAACAGCATTCGACCACTGCTGTCCAAGATTCGCGTCATCGAAGACCTTCCCTGACCGACCACACTCACCAAGCTTCGCCAACTTCTCGGTTTCGTCAATTTCTACCGCCGATTCATTCCCGATTGCGCACGACTGATGGCTGCTTCCTTTTGCTTGATGCCTGCTGGTAGCATTGTAGCATGCAGAATGGTGCTGTCAGTTCTTGCGTACTGAAAGAACATCTGTTGTGTTTGCAAATATGTTTCTGTCATGAACGCAGTGCAAAGAGCAGCCTGGTGGCATCATTCGGGCAGCTTATTGCTAGCACGCAGCCATCATTTCATACACTTCATTCATTCTGTATATCAGTACCTTGTCTGGTAGGGGAAAAAAGGAAGATTAAAAATGCTACGCTAAGAGATCGGGTGTCGTTCTGTCCTCTCCCTCGGAACGCCGAGACTTTACCGGTCTACATGGCCGCTCGTCGCCATATAATAAATGCTTGTGCATCGGGGCTCGTGACTAAGGAATTGCGCCCATGATATTGTCACGAGCAATGGCAAAGACAAAGACATTGGCGAGCATTAGGGCCTCATTTCACCTGTGGTGCTTGCTGACGCGCTTGTACAATAGGAGCCAATCGTCGACGTCATTGTTGCCCGTGCCGCAAAACGTGCCGGGGTCGAGGGCATGCGAAAGGACCACGGTTGCTGGAGCCGCGGGCGTGGGCTGCGATGACTGCGTACTGTCTTCAGCCATGGAGGCTGGAGAAACGTGACGTCCGCTCCGAAGATCCAAGGCCGGGTGGAATAGAGAATAGAGAATAGAGAATAATAAAATATAATAAAAAGTGTTCTTGGTAATGCAGAATTACTTCTTTCACGTTCGACTACATGGAACTCTCCCTTTTTAGCAAAGCCCACTTTCAATAATCGATATACACGATGGAAAGTCCGCCATGTTTGGCCTTTCATAACTTCAGATTTCCTGGAATACTTTGTTGATTTCCGAGCATCTGGTGAGCTACGCCGGAAAGCTCGTTTAGCTAACACTCTGCGATCACTTCGACTAGCGGTGAATGGCTCTACGGAACGTACGTAGGCTTGTTCACAGGCTTTTTGCAATCTAACACTTCACATAAACAACTTGGTTCTGTGCAGCTATGTAGCATTTGCATATTTTTAATGTTTGGCCCATTTTAAGTGAAACAACCTGTATATTTTACACCTACGTGTGGCGTGAAAGCTCTAACTTATTACAAGAAGCAGCCGTTCATTGGTGAACTCGCATCTTGCAATGCTAGCAAGCACAAGTATTGAAAGTCACGTCTAGCCTCAAAGTACCATAACCAACTTTGCTCAGAGAGCAATCAATATAAAGAATTCCGTCAGATGTGAATTGTTTGATATATTCGAAACCTGGGCGTTGTGCGAGAGCTTTACCTTAATAGAAAAAGCAAAGAGAAGTCACTGTTATGTGTTCGAATGCACACTGATGTTCACCGCAAATCTACCTCGATCTCCAATACGCACCTGAACCCAGCTGGCCTCACGTTCACAACCGGATTTCAAAGAATGTATTAACGGGGCAGAACTTTCTGAGCTATTGTCGATAACCGACATGACATCTATAGCTGATCAAAAGGGAGAGTTGAGCAGGCTGGTAGGTTCACATCGTTGAAATCAAACAGTGCCAATGCGTTGGGTAGGCAAGCCGTAGTTAACCACATACATGGGTATGACATTTCACATGCTTAAACAACCGCAGTGTAACCTTGTGAACTTCAAAAATTAAACTAGAAACCGACCCCTATGAACACTCATGTTTAATTTTTTTTCTCTTTTCCTGGGGAAGCAGTGGGAATGTAGTTATCAGTTCGAATGTTCTTCGCTAGTTAAGCTGAACCAGTGCGCATTGACTCGCGCAATTTGCAGACGCTCCATATGGCACCAAGCTGTGGTCTCTGCCCACGCGAAGATCAAGCCGTCATTCACTATCACGGCTGACGTTGCAATTACATTCGCAGCCGGCTAACTAGCAGTACGCATTTATGGATCGGTAACTTTGTTCCCCAATATTTCGGCTACGCTATCTCCCGTTGCATGCAAACTTCCTGTGAACTCTAAACTTTTCTAAACGAAGAACTGACTTCGATCCGTCTCTGGGCCAGGACATTTTCATTAATCAGTGCTGGAGGTACATTCGCGTGTACGTCTGCCTTTAGGGAAGGTTCATCAAAGAATGTCTGTTCAATGTCGCTCCAGGGCTTTTCCGGATAGTTTATGTGTAAACTTCAGCGTGCAGGTGAAAATAATTAGAAAACGAGTTAAAACGAGCTCAATATTCGCAAAAGCTTAGTGTTGGACGTTTTTTGTCATCATGAAAACCTTCACCACCATCATCTTCAATAACGTGACAATTTACCTCTTATGAAAAATTACTTAGGAGAGAACTCACATAACATAAATTCAGGCATTTTTACCAGGAATATGTTTTGTAAGAATTCATATTATTAGCTAACTTGTGCTGAAATTCACATTCACTTGAGGACAAAAAAACGACTAAATCGAGCGCTGTCTTTCAAGTGATTTTGGTTTGCTCAAATATTATTTATTTGCAATTCCAGCTCGCCTAGTTAAGCCCATAATTTGAGTCATAATAAACAATTATTACCTCTTAGAAGCTGTTCAACACCTCAAGGACGCTAAGAGGGAATGTTTTGTTAAACGCATCGCTTTAGCTATGGGTTGGGCGAAGCTTTCGACATTAAAAAAGAACAAAAAAACTATGGGTATATTGAAAACTTTCGTTAAGAAGGGACGCGATGTGCTTGTGAATGAAAACAGCATTTAAACATGACGGCGATGAATATCGTGGTCTAACCTTCGAAATAAACATAGTCGGGAAATTTATATCTGAAGACCTATAGAAAGGACTACCACAGGTAACTTATAGTCACTGTAACTATAGTTTCCACTTTTGTGCCCCGTAGTCAACTTGGCGACATCATTCATGGCCAACGGCCGCTTGGTACTTATCGAAGCTGCGCTCTATATGTTCACTCAGTTGATAACTTTCGTTGTCATTAAGCCTGCAGTTTTCAACAGATGCCAACGCAAGTGTGATTTGTCATGCCGATTTTAAAACTAAGGAAATGGCCGTCGAAGTATAACTCTGATTTGATGCTTGATGGTTATACAGCGTGCTTGTGACACTGGATGTTTCAGCACAAATACTTTAGCAGCTTCTTGGGCAGCCTGTCCTTTGGATGGCACTAGCTCCGGCCTGTTCTTCCTTCGATTTGCGAAAGGCTTGCGAAACCAAATGAATGCTCTGAATGGTCTGATCTGTACGAAATAACTGTTGTATTTACAATGCAGTCCCTTGATGCCGTCAGTAATGCAATTACGACGAAATCTTCCTACAGCAAAAACAAGAAGTTATCAGACCTGACTCTGTTACAATTTGTAATTTTATAAAATGCAACATCTTCAGGCATTGCGCTCAAATGCTATTAGCGTAAACTTTTAATACAATATCCAGTTCGAAAGACCAATTCAAACTTTAAAGACAAAGTCACCATGTTAGGTATGAGACATGAGAATATTCCTTTGGAAGGTTAGCGATCCTGGATGATTTAGCAAAAGATGAGATGCACTAGGAAAAGAGTCGATTGTTTGGTTTCCTCTCCCAGAATCGGTGATTCGTGGCTCTCCATGTAGAATAGGTCTTAAGTATTGGATTACGGCATACCGTGCAAGTAGGAGATAATAAATTATGGCAAGACACGACAATGTTTTGTGCATACAAACTCAGGGCTACATAGCCATGCATAAATAAGCACATCCAGCTTAACCTACTTTCATAAAAACTTGCCTAACTTTGAGAAAGTACAGCTTAAAGGAGAGCAGCTTATCCTGAAATCAATATTGAGGACTAAGAGGCGTTGCCGAATAATTCACCACCTATTTGCAGGCAGGGGCCATGTGCGGGCGTACCGATGTACGCTTGTGACATCTTTCTTCTCTCCTGTTTTGGTTACAGATTTAGCAACACAACAAAACACAAAAGGAAAGCATTTGCATTATAGTAGTCATCGCGCTGACGTCAAACTTTGCGCCATCCAGCTCTTGTTTCACCATAACAGCTGGTCAGCGCTTTGGCTTCGAAATGCAGCAGAACGGTCACATTCAGCATCATGTTCTCGTGTTTCTCGTTGTGGGGGCATTAGATTTATTTACGTGAAGTACAATAAGCGAATACGCAATGTAGTGGTCCCTGGAAGCAATCAAATGTGCCCTTTTGATTTGCAGAAAGTAAAAGAATAGTGTGGGAGGCGTTTATTTTTTTTACAGGCACCTAATTTGTATTCTGTGCAATTTCATCTATTGTAGCCTATTTTGTCTCATATTTACGGTTTCTTGTTCCGTTTTCCCCATTTCACAAACTTTGTTGACGATATGTGAGAGAGTTGGTGCATGGTACCCTTTAAGCGTATTCCAGCAAGCGGAAAAGATAACCAGAAAAAATGGTAAGGCAAGACACATAGGAAGACAAATGAACTCCAGTAAAATTTATTCACATGTACAGAATACAGTGCTGAAGGTCATTCTGGCAAGAAAGCTGTAAGGGTACAGCTTGGCGTGGGCAAGTGGCCGCCACCGGATAACAGCGCCCTTGCTGTTCCTTTCTGCTTGTCTTGCCTCACAATTTGTCCTGTTTATCCTTTTCGCTCGGTGTCATACCCTTACAAAGTGCCTTATCATGATCATGCGACGTTTTATTGCGATAGCAATTATATGGACACTTCAACCGGATTTCTGCCGTCGGCGTCGCCGTCGCCGTCGCCGTCGCCGTAGCCGTCGCCGTCGCCGTCATCGTCGCCGTCGCCGTGAGGTTCCGTATAGATAAAATCTTCACCGCGCGCTGTATGCCCGAGCGTAAGCGTGCTGGGACGCACGCTATCACGGAGAGCGAACGCACTCAATCCCCCACGCGCAAGCAACGAAGCGGGAAGCCAGCGCCGGAGGGAGCGGGGGGGGGGGGGGGGGGGGGCACTTCTACTGTGCCAACAACCGCGCTCGTCGCTCGGCCGCACGGTCTCTTATCTCTCCCGCGCGCAAGCAAGGAAGCGGGAAGCCAGCGCCGGAGGAAGCGGGGGGGGGGGGGGGGGGCGCACTTTTCTTCTGCCAACAACCGCGCTCGTCGCTCGCCGCACCGTCTCTTATCTCCACACGGCTCTGACCTTTATGAGCCGTGCATTCGCGGCTCAGTTCCTGTTGAAGCGATAGACCGCACGTACCTTCGCCTGCAGCGGCGTATGCTTGCTGCCAGCGTTTTGACAGTCGTTGTCTGCAGTCATTCAGTGTGATCTCTTCATGTTTGTTTGTGCGCGCTCACACCACGCTTGTTCATTCAGTTAGTAATAGTCGGGTCACATTTTCCAACGCACGCTACACATGTAATGCTGCCCGGATCGGCAGTGCAGCGCTACAGGTGTGTCCCTTCGCACGCGCGCTGCCCACGGGAAGCGCTTCTCATCAACACCACCGTTTCACACGCGCCTTCTCGTGGTCATCGAGTCTCTCTTCATGTCGGTCTACTTACGCCGCAGCACACCTGCTTACTTAATCAGCTCATGTTTACTACAATTCATATTGTTACCAAGCCGCTCACCTTACTTCGTATGACATTGCTGTGTTGCTATCGCATTCATTGCTTCGCCCTTAGGGCGAAACTGTGACATTTTTTTTTACGTAGAGCAGTGAAATGCAAAATTTAGAATATACCTTAACTACACAGGTTACTGTTATCCTGAAAATGGTACAGACATTTAGCTGCGTCGGGACCGCTAACCAGCTGACGCACACACGAAGTGACAATGGACCAACTCAACCTGTTAAAGATGTCTCAATTCTGCAATTCGCATCACCCGGCCCAACCTTTCTTCTTTAACCATGCCACGCTCTCGCATTCCATAATGATCAAGCGGAATCTGCGTTAGATGGTAATCTTGGTGATTTGGTGAATGTTATACTTAATAGCAAAGAAGGTCAGCAAGCAATGACATTTAAAATAATAACCAGAAAGAGCAGGTGTACGTTCTGTCTCTTTCATGCAGTGTGCGTCTCGCAGTGCTCAGCTGTGTTTGCAACTAAAACCTCCACCGATAGGTTGTGTGGAGCCCGTTTAATGAACCTCTATGTGTATACAGACTTAAGCACATACTTCCAATCGGTAAATGATTATTGTGTGAAAATACCTAAATATTCAAATGCACCAGGAAGTTTGACCGAACGACCTCAGTGGTATGTGCCACAAGCCTGTTTGAAAAGAGAGCTGTGTAATACTGTCGTCATCACCGTTATCATCGCGATCACTATTATTCAGCTTGTGGGCTGATTGCAGAAATTTCTTTCGTCTTAGGTGTGAGAACATTAAAGGAAAGCAAAAAGTTTTGCCGGGCTTATGCTCGCATGTAATGCGGGATAAATGATCGGATCAGGCCTGCTTTAAGACGTATGGAACACGGAAAAGCGGCACCGAAAACACTCGCCCCTTCAGCCAACCGTGCGGCACGTCAGACGCAGGAAAGACATAAGCACGGGATGCAGTGAAACGTACAAACAACGCTGTGACATTGTTACTTTTTCTCAATATGAGATTTTCTATTGACTTGGCTGCCCGAGTCTGTAATCCTCCAACGTGCCCGAAAGGAGCAGCGAGACGAAAGCTGTCACGCTTGTTGCTAGAGCAGGTCACGTCCTTAGTAAGCCGTTATTCTCTCAGTGAATCTAAGCTCGAGAATGCTGGTGTGCTTGAGCGAATTGCCCGAAACAGAAAGAAGAAAATGAAAAGTCTTCTTAACTGTAGCTCTCGTATAAGCACCGGTACTTAGAAGTTGCTTGGCCTCCGTTGCAAGCAGGTCGTTTCAAGCAGGTCGTTAATTTTAGGTAACTTGCAGATACATTCGCCCCAGGACATGCAATGAGAGGTCAGCAAAAGGTTATCCCTGGTACTTAAAGTGGTTAGCTGGGCTA
Source organism: Dermacentor silvarum (assembly GCF_013339745.2). Taxonomy (NCBI): domain Eukaryota; kingdom Metazoa; phylum Arthropoda; class Arachnida; order Ixodida; family Ixodidae; genus Dermacentor; species Dermacentor silvarum. The sequence goes on along the minus strand of NC_051158.1, from coordinate 43,727,832 downwards.
GTTGAAATATTGAAATTTCATGCATTCCCAGCGCTTTAAAGGAGTAGACAGGATTAAGAGAAGAAGAAAGACCTACGGACCTGTCCTTTCGTCTTTCCTCGTCTCTGAATTTTTCCTATTTCTTTACATCTCTGGAAATGCATCAAATGTTGAAGTTATGCCCGGACTTTCGCATAATGCCAAGGGATGGCGTCTTCGATGCTTTTCTGATATCTGACTTGGACTATGGCAATATGTACCGACTGCTACACGTCTAAAAGCGTATGTGGTCGTCCTCAATTTCGTATGTGGGTTGCATCGGGCCCGAGAAGAATCCAAGTCAACGCTCAAATCAGAACTGACGGTGCAGTTTAGCTGTGTTTGCAGGCTTCACCACCTCCATTGGCTTAGCAATCATAGGAATAAACCTCACTTTCCATCCGAATGACTAATAATTATATATGTCTTTGGTTACAACGGACATTTTAAATATAATTTATAAGTGATCCAGATCTGACAGTTTTGGCCTCTATATACAACTGTTGGGTTTCCTTTCTGGTTTGGCATTTTGTATTTGTATGATTCAATGTCGTATTACATCTAGCATGTTCATCAGTCAGAGTAAGTACGCTGCTTTGCAATAGATGTGGGACATTGTAGTGCTTGACAAAGAAGATGTACATCTCTGTAATACGCTCTCTAATCTCTAATACATCTCTCCAATAGCCAGCGCTATTTTCACTCTGTCTCTACCGTCGTCCCTTCCTTGTTATTTTTCGCGCTGTTACACAAGTCACAATTTGCTCTACAGTAGCTTGCGACCGGGCGCAAAAGAAACTGGATACTCAGTCTCGCACACGAAAGGAGGAAAGCGGGAAGGCACTTAGGGAGGTAGGGTGTGCGGCTTCTACTCTACAAGAAACTGCGTACTTGCACTTTTCACGGCTGCGGGCAGTCGCGCGCACCGTATCTTGAAAGCGATCTGCACACGGCTCCTATGTATGAGCTGTGCTTTCACCGCTCAGTTTCCGTTGAAGCGATAGACCGCACGAACCTTCTCTCGCTGTTGCCACCGCGTTTGCTCACACCAGCGTGCTTATATACAGCGGTTGTCTGCGGTCATGGAGCGTGGTGTATTCATGTTTGCTTGTGCGAGCTGACACCATGCTGGTTAATTCAGATAGTAAGGAAATGTGTCTAAATGTATACAGCCGATAAAACTCCTCTCCTTAATTCGTATATCTCTCTACTAATTTGCTATCGCACTTGATGCTTCGACTTTCGGAAGAAACTGCTACTTTTTTTGAACGAGAGTAGGCGGCACATGGTCTTCAAGAGAGCTCAGATTTCACGTTTCGCTGTTTTGTTTGCACTGCTGGGGTGCCCCGGTGTTTAAACGTCAAGTCGACGTCCAAAGTTAGCAGAGTGCGCTGTGTGAAAGAAAGCTGGATACGGAATTCCGCAGCCTCGCGTGCTTAGCGTTTACTTGTTGAGTTGAGTTTCAGTTTATTAACAAAATACGCAGTTACAACATGCTTGTATACAGAGACATGTACATGTTAACAACATGCCGTTGTACAGTTTGTATTGTTACGGTCACAAAGTGCAAAAAAATTTACCGTTTTCTCATGTCCCGTTGTCGACAATCCTTCCACGTTGACCTCGCCTACATGTGTGTATGTATGTATGTATGCATGTATGTATGTATGTATGTATGTATGTATGTATGTATGTACATACGTATGTATGTATGTATGTATGTACATACGTATGTATGTATGTATTTATGTATATATGTATGTATGAATGCATGCTTGTATGTATGTGTGTATGTGTGTATGTATTACGTTGGTACATCTGTGTGTATGTATGTACCTATAGGTATGTATGATCGACACCATATTAAGCAAACATACAATGAAAGGCAGGGGTGCGTAAAGAAGGAAACTGGTATTTTTCGTAGCAATTTAGGAATAGTAAGGAAAAGGTAACCTGCCATTGCAGGAGTCCAATCCACATGAGTGTCAGCGTCACTGCGTCTTTGCAGGCACTGTGCAACTTTGCAATAATTTTGCTTCCTGAAAATAATAAAGCTATACCTTGCGAACATTTCAAATCAATAACGAGTGAATGGTCTAATACGAATTTTAGTCATAGACCTAACGACTTAGCTGCTTCATTTTTTTTTCTATTTCACTATATTGAACCACTATATTTCCTCAAAAATGTCCTACCACTTCTAGCCATTACCATGCGTTCGCTTCACCCAACATAGGAAAAAACCTTCGTTAGTAGAAAGATCAAGCGAGATTTGTAAACATGTTTAATCTGTGTGGAAAGCACAACCTCTTCCACGGCCAGAGCGGCAACTTTCGTAGTATCAAATATGTGTGCATCGTCACATCGTGTGTCTAAACCAACTTTGCCATTTCAGTGACAAGATGCCTGGAAATTCAGTTCTCGTGAGTTCTCCCAGGCATTTGCCGCACGAATATCAACTGCGAGAATGAGAGCACGGCCCTTATAAATGAAGCACTATGTAGAAATCCTTAGTTCGGTTCGCTAAATATGAATACTCTTAATTCTACTCTTAATTATATATATTGCTTACTGTAAATAAAATACTTACTTACTTACTGAGCCTCATTACCACGTCAACCTCAGTGTGAGGTGTTTTAAATATTGGACTATATATACTAGACGGACGGGCTCATGCTACTATATATATTGACACGTATAGATGTTTATCTTTCACCGGTGGCCGCTTTCCACCGGCTAACAAATGTTAAACGTTATCGCTCGGCGCAGGACGCGCCTGTATCGGAAGTTTCTAGAACGTTATCGATGCTTCTTTCCATTGCCTGTTTTCACCGACGCTTATGTTATCTGATTGCATGACTGACGCGAATTGTCTAGAACTTTATGGAAGACACGCGGGCATCAGGGATTAATCTAGAACCTTCGATGACTCAGGTATAAAAGCCGACGCGTTTCGCCGCTGATCAGATTTTCGCCGATCGCCGACTGTGTTCGCCGCTATTGTTGTGCTTTGAGTGTAGCTTGCTTTTGTGGGCACAGGTTCGCCCAATAAACAACCAGTTTTGTCATACACAGTTTTACGACTGTTTACTTCAGCATCACTACTAAGTGACATCTGGTGGAGGTGCGGGGTATACGTCCTTCTTCGTGATCTTGTTGAGGCGACGATAATCGACGCAGAAACGTAGGGTTCCATCCTTCTTCTTCACTAATACCACGGGGGACGCCCACGGACTCTTGGACGGCTGGATGATGTCGTCGCGTAGCATTTCGTCTACTTGTTGCCTTATGGCCTCGCGTTCGCGCGCCGAAACTCCGTACGGGCTCTGACGGAGTGGGCGGACATTTTCGTCGGTTATGATGCAGTGCTTGGCGACAGGGGTTTGTCGAACTTTTGACGACGACGAGAAGCAGTCCTTCTATTGCAGGAGCACAGCTTTTAGTTCTTCTTTCTTATGCCTGGGAAGGTTCTGATTGACGTCGAAAGTTGGTTCAGGTACTACAGTCGTCGTTGCAGGTGCACTATAATCCGTGAAGGCGAAAGCACTGCTGGCTTGTACTATTCCGTCGATGTAGGCGACCGTGGTGCCTTTGTTAATGTGCTTGTATTCGTGGCTGAAGTTCGTAAGCATCACTCTTACTTTCCCTTCACGTGGCTCAGCTATGCCTCTAGCGACGCAAATTTCGCGGTCAAGCAGTAAGTGATGATCGCTCTCGATGACGCCTTCCATGTCTGCAGGCACTTCGGTACCGACGGAAATCATTACGCTGGAGCGAGGCGGAACGGTGACTTGTTCTAGCACATTCAAGGCATGGTAACTGATGTCTGTATCCGGTGGTATCGCGTTGTGCGTTGAAAGCGTTATCGACTTGGACCTTAAATCGATGACTGCACTATGTTGGTTTAGAAAGTCCATGCCTAGGATGACGTCCCTGGAGCAGTGCTGCATGATTACGACGCTCGCCGGGTAAGTGCGATTGTTAACCGTGACTCGCGCTGTGCAGATTCCAGCCGGCGTTATTAGGTGGTCTCCCGCTGTCCGGATATCGGGTCCTTGCCAGGCCGTCCTCACTTTCTTCAACTTGGCGGCGAACGGGCCACTGAAGACGGAATAGTCAGCTCCAGTGTCGACGAGAGCGGTGACGCTATGACCATCGATTACCACGTCTAAGTCGGTAGACCGTCGTCTGGCGTTGCGGTTAAGTCGTGGCGTCGGATCACGGCTACGTCGGCTTGCTTCGCTGCTGCTACGTCGCGTCGGTAGGTCTTCTTTCGGCGGCGAAGTGTTGTCGTCAAGGCTCTTGCTAGGTGGTGTGCTGGTACCCTCGTTGTGATGATTGCTGAGTTGTCGTCGTCGGTGGCGGCGGAGGATCTTCGGTATTGCGTCGTACAGCAACCGCACCTCCATCGGTTGCTGCCTTTAGTTTCCCGGATAGGGGCTCACGGACCGGCCCCGCGCTGGGCCAGTGTATGGTCGGCGCTGCGGCGACAGGTAACGTCCTGGTGACGGCGAGCGTGAGGGTCGTCGTGGTTGCCATTGGGCTCCGGCGAGGTAGTCAGCGATGTCGCGTGGTCGCTCGCCAAGCTGTGGACGTGGCGCGTTGACGGCGAACCCTCGTAGGCCCATCTCGCGGTATGGGCATCGGCGGTAGACATGGCCGACTTCCCCGCAGTGATAGCAGAGCGGGCGGTGGTCGGGGGCACGCCAAATGTCCGTCTTCCTCTGGTAGCTGTGCTGGGCGACGGGCGGGCGTGCTGGCGGCGGCGGCGGTTACCGACGGATCTGCGGCGTTACGGGGCCCTGGCGCGAGCGCGGAGAGGGGCCTTGACGACGGGCGACGGCGGCGTAGGTCATCGCTTGCGGCTGTGGTTGAGGCGATGCCGGGACTTCTGATACTTCCAGTGATCGCTGAACCTCTTCTTTTAACTATGTCAGCGATTGAAGTCACCTAAGGCTGCGATCTTGGGAATAATTTCTGTAGCTCTTCCCGTACAACCGCTCTGATCGTCTCGTGCAGGTCGTCGGCGCCTAGAGCTTGAGCTTCGGCGTAGTTTGTCAGCGCACGGCGGTTGTATTGCCTGGCTCGCATCGCCTCCACCAGATGTCACTTAGTAGTGATGCTGAAGTAAACAGTCGTAAAACTGTGTATGACAAAACTGGTTGTTTATTGGGCGAACCTGTGCCCACAAAAGCAAGCTACACTCAAAGCACAACAATAGCGGCGAACACAGTCGGCGATCGGCGAAAATCTGATCAGCGGCGAAACGCGTCGGCTTTTATACCTGAGTCATCGAAGGTTCTAGATTAATCCCTGATGCCCGCGTGTCTTCCATAAAGTTCTAGACAATTCGCGTCAGTCATGCAATCAGATAACATAAGCGTCGGTGAAAACAGGCAATGGAAAGAAGCATCGATAACGTTCTAGAAACTTCCGATACAGGCGCGTCCTGCGCCGAGCGATAACGTTTAACATTTGTTAGCCGGTGGAAAGCGGCCACCGGTGAAAGATAAACATCTATACGTGTCAATATATATATATATATATATATATATATATATATATAACATACCCTAAGCGCAGCATATCTTCTTATCGGCAGCTCCGTTCTCGGTGCTACGTACCTCCAACCAGCCAGAAACAACTGTTCCATAGCCTCAACAAAGCCCAAACATTTTCCGGTCAGCGCGCCATTTCATCCCACGTGGTCTTTTCCCGCATTTTTTCTTCTCGTCATGATAAGCGAGCGCCTCAACGCGCGTTGCCGTTCGCGGGTTACGAAATGCACACGGCACGCTTGAATTCACATGTAGCAGCGCCGAAGTTCCCGCTTTTCCTGGCAGGTAGCCGGTGCGGTTTTTCTGTAGTTACTTCGCCATATTTGCGTGCAGTGCTGTCATTAGGCATCAGAAACTGGCTAGTCATGCGGAGAAGTGACTTTGCTGCTGTTCTTCTGGTGTGCACGTACGTGCGATGTCTGCTTGGTTGCGTAAAAACGCTGGCGTCGTGAGCTTTTCGTCGAACTTTTCGCGAACCTAGCCGTCCAATAGGACAGCGGAGATGTAAACCGCTACACGCCCACATGCATTTTAACTGGGATCAAAATGAGTGACCGTTGCTTCAGAAAACTCACTCGCATCCGCATGCTACTGTAGCCGCCAGTGAACTTAAGTAGGCCTCTTTCGTTTGTAGTGTATAGTACAGTTAAAGATCGAAGCTATTTCGAATTCTAGCACCACTCGTTTGTCTCGCAGGCTTACACTATAATTCCCACGAAAACATGGCGTCCGGCGCTTTTTTTTTTGTGACTGATGTGCTGATCTTTTTATATCACATAGGTGGGGAATGAGACGCTCTTAAAAAAGAAAACACAAGTGCAGTAGCGATGACGCGGATAGGCTTCTCTCCAGTGTAGTTTCCATTGGAGCCACAGCTGCGGCAGCGTCGACAGCGCTGCACGGAATTTCAGGTAAAGAAAGTGATACTACAGGAAAATATTTCGGGAAGTTGCCGGCGGCATTGCGACATTCCATGCGCTTAGATGTGTGACGAGTAAAGTACGTGATGTACGCTGCGTAATAAGCGCCGAATGCGTCTGGTTAAATAGCACGTAGCTTTGCGAGGAGGACCGGTCTAATTTAGAGACATAAGATTGCAAATCGTTTCAAGCCACTGTGGGAAAAGGCCAACAGAAACGGGATGAGAATTACTCTTAACATTTCGACATCATCGACGTCGTTACGCCAAATGGATCATAAGCGAGAGTGCAAGTATGTTTGAGGTTATGCACAGTTTGTGGTTTGCGGCATGTAAGGTCTGCGTTCTGTTTTGATTGGTCGCTTCATCAACTAGATTGGTCGCTTCATCAAAGGGTGAGGCACCATTAAGGAGACAACTCCAAAGAGATATGATTTAACGCAGAGGACTCCGTTACGAGCCATTTACTCAACTAACGCACTGATCTACTCAGAAATCCCAACACGTTACTCTCCAACCGTAGGGATAACGTAGAGCACCATAAACGGCCTTTCGCCAATGAACACGTGCTAGACTACGGTTTTCTTTACGACAGGGATAGCTCAAACACCATTGGTAACGGCAGGATAGCTTCTCTCTAAGCTGCTGCCATCTTTCAGTTCTGACAACGTGGGCTTCTATCCACCTCTCAGTTGCTAACGTCGCTTTCTTCTTTTTCTTTTATTTCGGACAAGAATAAAACCGTGTAAGATTCAGGGACGTTAAGACTTACACAGTCGTGGCGACAGATACCGTGAACAAAAAACCCAAGTTCCCCCAGTAAACCAACCGCGTTCAAGGCTGATAAACCTGCGCTTGGATCTTTCTTTTTAAGTCTTTCATGACTACTTGTCTGTGCACGTGACTGCGGAAAAAGATGTTTTGTCTGATTTGGTATACGAATCGCTAAAACCCACGTGTAAGGTGGGTAATGACGCGCAAATGTCAACACGGAATCTATTTTTCTACATTAAATTGCATCTCTTGTTTATATTTCTTTACGCTTTCCATTCTCTTTTTCACGTCCAACATCCATGTCACTGAATTTTTATTGCGTTTTTCAATCCGCCGTTACCGGCTCATTCTGAAAAAAAAAAAAAAGAAGACTGCTAGAAGCTACAGCCGCATACCCGAGCCCGCTGTCGCGGCGTGATTTTCTGTTGTGAAACGATAATCAATAAGTTCAATACTCCCGTTACAATTCCACATCCGCAACGAGGTGGCCACACGAGAAAACTTACCAGGGTGGATCACATTTCTCTGAGCAGCATATGGCGTCGAAGGTTAAAGTCTGAAACTTTCGTTATCGAATTCGCCGTATCGATTACACTCGTGTCTTGATTCTTGCGTAACTTCGTTACGACCTGCTCCTACAGCTCCATCACTCGCAAACTATGTATGCGTCGTATCGACTTAGCCTGCGACTAATTCGTTCTCCAATTACCGAAGCCGATATATTGACTCTCTGGTATCAAAACTGCTCGATATCTTTTCCAGCCACCCCAGTCAATGTATCTTTTTAATGCATGTCTTTTGCAGTATTTTTTAAGGGTGATATTGTATCAAGCCTATTTCAATTACTCTATGCAGCCGGATCAGGTAACACAATCTGAACGACTACAATGCCTCTAATAACGACAATATTGCTATATGCTGAGCGTGCCAAGAAGGCCACCATTGATTTTGCTTTGCCTTACGCTCGCAAAATGTAACCTAGACTATTTTTTTTTCTTCTGCGAGTTAATGCACTTGCTTACTACAGGAGCTGGATATTTGTAATTCTTAACAAAATTATGCAGGTCCAGCTTACTGTGGGATTCGATCTAAAGCATCCTTAGTAAGCTGGCAAGACAAAACGGTGAATCCCAGTAAGAGACACCCAGCGGACATCGGCGATGAAGACGCCTCGAAACTGTCAACCGAGGCAGCGGAGAAATGCCGAATCAGCGCCACCACCAACCATAGCACAAACCTCGCAGAGCTCTCCCGCGAGAGCACGCACGTCTAACGGAAACTGGCAAGCGAACGTACTCTCTTGATCACTCAATCCAACGAGACTTGTTGCACGCACTCTTCGTGTGACAGAGCTACGTGGCGCTGCTGAGAGACAGGTTAGCGTGCCGTTTGTGGGCTAGTGGTTTGAGCATCGGGCTCCGGTTGTTCACTGAGACAAAAGTTATACCCCACCATTGGGCAACGTAATTCTGTTATTTACAGGTACGTGAGCAATTCCGCAAGAAGAAGTCGATCACAACAGCAGTGGCGGCAGCAGCTGATCGTGGTTTTGGCAAGCAAACACCAATAAATAAATGAAATTACTCTGATTGCTAAGAATTTTTTGCATTGCTTTTAGGTCGCTTTCACCTACGTTACCCCACCAGAAAAGTTGTCCAAGCTACGACTCATTGCATTTTAAACAGGAAGCAGCTACCGCAAAAAAAGACACACCACCCGCGCACAACCACCAACATGAACTAACGCAGGGCTTCTGACACTTCCCGACGTTGCCGTCCTCTGAGGATAGTAAATTGGTCTCGAGATAGCCTTCATTGGCCGGCCGTCTGTCTCCTACTGCCATTTATGCGTTCTGGACCACCAAACACCACTTTTATATTGCATCTAAGGCACAAAATGAGTTTTGTCACGTCGAGAACATTTTCGAGGAAATATGTCTTAAAAAGGAGAAGAAACGTATGAAAACGTGCTACAATAAATCCTTGAAAAAAAGGCGTCTATTTGGAGCAACGCTACAAAATTTTATACTACTACCGCGTTGGACCACAGCCATCTCGCCGTTTCCTTGCTGCCCCTATGCGTGGTCGCACAGTGGACATTATGTCTGCAGTGACTATTCGTAGTACTGATCTTGATCCAGAAACTCTCACATATCACTTGGGGTTTTCAAGGTTTACTGCACGTGAAACAGGAGGCCCTGTATTCGTGCACGAATCCGTTTTTAACGTTGGGGCGTGCATTCAAGTTTTCTAGAAACGAAAGAGGTCTACTCAATAAATGCAAATGCTTGATTTATCATGTTTATATATGCCTAAATCATATTGGAGATTTCTAAAGGATCTGATACAGAATTTTAAGCAGGAAAAAGTATATTCTACCTGTAACTTTTTGTACACAGCCTTCAAATGTGTTCAGGTGTATGCAGACTGCACTGGACAAATACTGCGGTCAGTAGTAATTTCGTTCACTTCCTTTTTCTTTATTGATAGATGTATTTATGTAAATAACAACCACTTACTACTACCTCAAGATTGCATGAATTCATGTATGTGAATGAACTGCGTAAAAAACCTAAATTCCTTATTTATTATCTTGCTACATGCACTGAATAATGCTGGAGACTCAAGAAAGGTATTAATTTTCAATATTCACCAGGCAGACGTATTAGGTACCTAAAGTGGTTTTGCTTCGCCGTCCAAAGACGCAAGTCACAATGCATTTCTTTGGGGAGAGGAGCCTGTAATTCCAACATCAATTTCTACTTAAATCTTTCTTAGGTTCCTTTCATATTGGAGGATTGAATGCCAGTTATCCGTTGTGTCGTGAGCAAAAGCGGTCCAGGAACTTCGCCTTGCAATCCCAAGACCGTGTGTAATTTCAGTACCATTCGCCAAAGCAGTCAAGCCTTTTCTGTATGTATTTCCCTTATTCGGTGACCTGCGTCTTCCTTGTCAACGAGACCCCCTCTATTTTTGCCATTCTCACCAGCTTTTCCTCAATCTCGCCGATTCGTACTTTGGCGTCGTCTCGAACGAGAAATTCAAATTCGTCCTCGTCAGCGATACTTCCTCAGTCTGTCTTGAATTTTCGTTTCATTGCCGCCGGAAATCGTGACTCTTGTAAATTGCCTTCCCGCTACCTAATCCCATGGTTCCATAGTTATCTCAGTTCCGTCGGTTTGTTTCATCCATCGTATGTTGCGCAGTATTGAGCGAAATGAAATGGAAACGACAGGTGCCCTAGAGGGATCACAAGTACTTTAGCTGCGACTCGTCTGCGATTAAGATCGAGGATCGCTCAGGTTATCGTCGCAGCATGCATGATGAGGCAGGCTTGATTTTAGTACATCTGTGGCTCGTGCGGTCAAAGTAGAAAGTGTGCGTGCGTGCATGCGTGCGTGCGCATGCGTGACCGCCACTCATCAGGCAAGAACTCACGCCTGCTTGATGAATAACAAACGAGGCGCCGTAGATCCAGCTTTTAGTTATAATTACAATATCACGTCAAGGGAAGTAAACTTCGTTCCCCAAGAGACGCATGAAATGGTTGTAGGTAACGATAAATAGTCATAGAGTTTTACTGAGTCTGCTACAAACAGGGCATGAAAGCTAAACATAGCCGTGTTGTCTCGGGATATTTCTCACCATTGTTGCGCAAAAATTTATCTCCAGCTTCAGCTGCATCATTCCTCTGTTCATGGCTGTTTCGCCTGCCCCACTCCTGTTCACGAAAAAGAAGCGAAAAAAAATGCTTCCAAATTATTGGTCATATATTTGAAATTTTACGCACTGTTCATTTTTATCCAGTGAGCTTGCTGGAGGAATATCGCTACATCTTTACATCCCTGGCTTTCTTATTCACCAACAGTTTATATATATATATATATAATTAATGATGGGGTTTTACGTGCCAAAACCACGATCTGATTATGAGGCACGCCGTAGTGGGGGACTCCGGAAATTTGGACCACCTGGGGTTCTTTAACGTGCGCCTAAGTCTAAGTACACGGGTGTGTTCGCATTTCGCCCTCATCGAAATGCGGCCGCCGTCGCCAGGATTCGATCCCGCGACCGCGTGCTCAGCAGCCCAACACCATAGCCACTGAGAAACTACGGCGGGTATATATATATATATATATATATATATATATATATATGTTTAGGTTGTCCCAACTATTATGCACCAAGATTTTAAAATATGCGAAAGCTACGTAGTTAATGCTGTTTGCCGTCGCTTTGAGACACTCAGATTATTTTTTTTGCATTTCACCTCATTACAAAATCAGTCTTAATTATTCGTCTTCTCAAATATTATAATTAGATGAAAAGGGTCAACGAGCAAATTGTTGAGCAACATGAAAAACTCCCTCTACAGCTTTCTGTTGCTCAATACGTGCTACCTAAAAGTGTTTTTCCGAACGTGAAAGAAGCCCGCGAATACACGCTAAGTGCCTCGAGCGGCCAGTCGCGTGGCAATTTTGCGTGTATTCGCGGGCTTCTTTCACACTCGGAAAAACATGAATTATAGCGTATCATCCCTTGCACAAACTGTAAAATTACGTTTGTATAAAAAAAAACAGTGCACACGAGTAATAAAACTGGCTTGAGCCACGACCCCTCTCCGGAAGCATAGTTTATGCAGTTTACATATAAAATCATTGTTTTTTCAAAATTCCGGAAAGTCGTGTAAATCAACAAACAAATTAGCAACTTAGATTGGTCGGTGCATCGTATCACTGAAGTTGCAACATGCAGCCCATAGAATTTCATGCAGAACATTGTATATCGAAACAATGTTTAGATATTCTTTGCGTGAACCTCATTTCTTTTCGTATAGGTTCTGAAATTTCCCTAACGATCTGCCGCTGAAGGTTCCCTGCAAAGGAGGTACAACTGTGTGTAACGAATTCATTTTCTGCTGCGAAATTTCCCTACGCACCAGCCTTGCTCGCCCCGTGACGCCTCGCCAGTCACAATATGACGAAACGTACAAAAAAAAACGATCGAAAGCCTTTGGCATTTATTAAAAATAATGTAACATAAGAAGTGTACGTGAAAGCTGCTTCGACTAAAGTGTAGTCCTTTGGTTATTTCAAACGCTAGATATACTACTTATGTTACGAAGAAAGCCCACGCTCAAGATTAATCTTTACGTGAGGAGCTTGTACCTAGATACATAGGATCTACTTGGTCTAGTTTGATGCGGTCGGTGGCATTGAAAAGAAAATTTTGAAATGTGTCTACTGCGGAGAACAGTACTTTTTTCTTAATTATGATCTGCATTTTTTACCAAAGCTGTTGAATTCTCAAAATTAAAAATAGAAAACCAAGCTTGAAGTTTATGACCTCACATCTGAGAAATGAAAATGAGTAAACAGTTCCTAAAACAGCCCAATTAATGCATCTAAGGAGAAGAAGAATACTCGTGCATTATACGTCACTCTGAAATTTGCCACTAACGCGTGTGTCAGTAAAGCACTTGCGCTACTCTCAAAATGCTGGAACAATTTCACGTACGAATAAACCTAAATATTACCGCTTCAGATGCTTTAAAGGATGCATTTTACACAACAACGATATATGTTTTTGAGAAAGAATGCGGATTTGTCAACTTCATGCCTCGCTTTTTACAACTTGCCGATTTCCTGTAAGTATTGCAAAAGTTGCAACGCTTCAAATAATAAATACTGATGCATAGCGTTGGCAGAATTAGACTTTTTTTAATGCAACAAGCTTTGTTCAAGCCGGTTCAGTTGTTATGTACTGAGCATGTAGCGTTTCATCTGTGATTAGAAGAGAAATCATTTGGTCCAAGACGTAAAATTTACGCCGAATAATCTTTTACCGACAGTGGTGAGCTCCCAGTCAGGATTTGGCAATGCATACGGCAGGGATTGACAAATCATGAGTGGGAGCTTAGCACTGTCGTGGAAAAAAAAGTGTACAATCAATGCGTTCTACCGGTGCTAACACATGGGGCAGAAACTTGGAAGTTAACAAAGAAGCTCGAGAGCAAGTTAGGGACAGCACAAGAAAAATGGAACGAGAAATGTTAGGTGTAACGTTAGGAGACCGGAAGAGAGCGGTGTGGATCAGAGAGCAAACAGGGATAACCGATATTCTAATTGAACTTAAGAGAAAAAAATGGAGCTGCACAGGCCTTGTAATACATAGGGTACATATTGGATTAATAGAGTTACGGAATGGTTGCCAAGAGCAAGAGAAGGAACGCGCAGTCGAGGACGGCAGAAAACCAGCTGAAATTAGAAAATTTGCAGGTAGAAATTGGAATCAGCCAGCGCAAGATAGGGGTAACTGGAGACTTCAGGGAGAGGCCTTCATCCTGCAGTGGACATAAATAGGTTGTTGATGATGATGATCATTATGAATCTTTCGAAGTAATATTGGTTAACTATACTTGCGAAGTTATGCTTTAAGCAGAGAACTTTCGTCAAACCTAAAATAGCGCACAAGCCTTGCAATGTTTACAGAGATGTCAAGAGCAGCTTCCAAACACCTCATTGTTTCCATGTTATGAAAACACCGAATACGCATGTCGTTCGACAAAAATAGCCATAACCTTCTAACAACCGAACCACTGTTTCGCGATGAATGCTTAGCGTGCACGTTTTTTTTTTCAGGATCTTCAACCAGATGACCAAATTTATACGAGCCTTAATATGCACTTTGCTGACGTAAAACTTCAGTTTATTGGCGTAAATTCATTGGGCCATTTATTTAACTGTCGTATACGGTGCAAGTTTGACCTAACAAAAAGCAGTCAGTTGAAAAATGAATATGCTCATTTACTACGAATTACATGTTTATGCAATTTGGAACGCGTCGTGCTTTTTGTGTTTTTTTTTACATTCTCTTCTTGTTCTCTAGCCAATCAAGCTTAAGGTTGTATCCTCATTGTGAAGTTCAAACTGAGAGAATTCTGTAAAACAACCGAAATCTCCATATCCGCTGGCAGTCATGAATAGGCGTAAAGAAATCGCTTGGTGGCTTAGAACGTAGAATATTATTACAGCAATAAATTGTTCCCACGTCGTAAGCTTTATTCGTTAATCCAAAGTCAACATTGAGCTTGAAGGGAGCGTATATTGTCATAATAAACAATTATTATCAAACTTTGTTGGTTAGATCGAACCCCCTCCCCCACCCCCCTTCCACTAACATGTAATCTACAAAACTGCCGCTCTTGCATGCAAATCCCACATCCGAAAATTAGAATAATTAGGCAGCTTTTTACACTTTGTCAAACAAACTGCAGGATCTAGCCATGAAACTAAGAAGTAAAAATGCTTGTTTGCTTTGATATTGTTCTGAACCTAGATAATGAAGTTACGGCTGCATGAATTGGCCACAAAGTGTGCGGCCATGATGAATGCGAGATCATAATTTATTTAAATGCTGCATGTTCGAAATTCGAGCCTAAGTGCATTCACGTTCCAATTAAAACTTATCGGCACTGCGGAAAATGGAGCGCCCTTTGAGTGCTAACTGCAACGTTAATTAATTCCCCCACAGATTTCGAAGACGTGTTTCCCGCGCTCATTACAGAATTTTTCCTCAATAAATACTACTTCATTACAGCTAGGCTTTAACGGCACAATGGGCATATTGACACTACTGCGATTACTTGTAGAATTAAGTGAAATGTGTTCATTACATTTTATCGCAGTGCGTATTTTCGTTCAAGTAGCGAACGTGTTTTCAATGATGTCAAGGGATTTTACAGAATTGAATTATCTAACACGGATTTTATTCGGTCGGTCTCCAATATAATAGATACCATGCCATAGAGGAACACACAAGGCGTATATGACACCATTGTGGAACGTCGAGCTTCTGACTTCAATGTTGGGAAAGAAGGCAATACGTTCATTACGTTCTCTACTTCCGCGCTAATTTATTTCTCGTCTCCTTGGGTCGCTGTTTCCGATTCAACAACAGATGCACTGCATCTGTTGACTTCCTGGTGCAGGCGAACGGGGAATTTCGTAGTGTCTTCCGATTAGGCCTTTTAGGAAAGTAGTCATGCGTTATCAGTGCAGACTGTTTACCGAAGCCTCTCTTGTGCAGGAGTTGTTTGCTACGGCTTGTTTGTCTTCCGTGGAAGTTGCAATTTCGCAAAAGTCCTCTAGCAATCGGTACACTGTACAAGATAATTGACTCCGTTTGCAAGAAAAATGCCAAATCAGTTTGTAAGTGTAAGTCTGCGTATTGTGACTAATCTCAAACTTTGCCCGCACGATAATACGAGAATGTATATTAAGCGTCAGTGAGCAGTCAGATCTTCAGCATAGAAATGTATTAGCGCTAATAGAACCTCTTAGCGTCGTGATTAGAGATTACGTGCAATGCAGCAGGTAATTCTAACTTTTTTTCTTGTAATCCGGATAATGATGCCCGTTTCATAGAAGAAAGCAGTTCCTGTAGAAATCAATTTTAGCCTCCTCAAAGTTTAATGCCTGTGGAAATATACAACAAAAAGAGCTTACGACACATGACTTATCAACATTGTTATCTTATTCAGTTGTCACAAATGTATGCTAAATCTGCGTCTTGTGCTTGGTTAACAGCCGTGCAGTCAAACATTATATGCTGACGTAGGTAGCTCTTTACTGTTGTAATATAAATATCTTGCCAAAACTGACCAGACGAAAGCTCGAAGCATGCAAGCATCTGAACAAAAATCTACGCAGAATTCATTTCGAGAATAATGTCGGTGTTAATGCAATTAGCATTGAAGCAGTTTAGCGACGCTCAATGTTACTACCACCCAAACGGGTCATGAATGAGGCCTGTTTTCAGCCCGTTCTCCTCTCTTGCGCTTTCCTATACTAGGGTACCTCGATGCGACGCTTCTCCGTACGGCGGGAGGCGGCGCTGACATCGAGTCACCTACGGATGCATTGCGCCACTGGTATGGTATGCCTTATTTGATGGCGTAGTTGAAGTCCGGCGTTCTTGTTGTCTTCTCGTCCGTGTTTATTTGTGCGCTGGAACAATGTTTCATAACGCAAGGTATATGCTGCCTGCCAATTTTCATAGAAGTCAACCTTAACCACACTGTCTATGCACCTGAATAGACAACTTGTCGTTGGCTGGCCTAGTGTAAAACCGACAGCCTAGACGCATTGCATTATGGAGATGCTTTGTAATATGTAGCATGTAATATGTAATATATATATATATATATATATATATATATATATATATATATATATATATATATATATTGTAGGTTTGTGTGTGGGTGGGTTGGCACGTGTTAACCCCACCGTCAAGGTCAATTCGTCAAGCCGATCAAATTAGCTATCGCTTAAGGAAGAAAAAAAAAACGTAGAGTGTTTTACGTAACCATCCCTCCTTTAATGTAACGCGAAATGACAGATGTTGCTGTGTGCACAGTGACTATTATATTAGTCCCATTAATTTTGAGGAACGGAGGTTGCATGTACGATATATAAAGGGAAGTACTTACATAGCGGTGTTGTCGAGAAAAACAAGCCCAACGAAAGCTGTAATATGGGCCTGCGAATTTCCTATTCGGCAACTTCTTCGGCTAATACTATTTCCTTGATTTCTTCCAGACTGTTTTGAGCCACCAGCTCCCGAAATTCTCTCCGGCAAATGGCAGCGCTGCCGCGCCCGCTGCTTTCTTGCTCAGACTGAAAATTGAGTTTGTAAGCAAAATGAATAATGCGAATATAGTACACATATATTGAATATAGTCTGAAAAATAGTGCAATGCCTATTGTTGGCCACTCTGTTTGCTGACCGCAGTCCAGTTCGACAGCACAGCTGGTTTTATTTTTATTTACTGGATCATCACTTCTCCTACTTTGATTTGTATTGATTGGATTACTTGACCCCTTTTGTTATTATATTTATTTTTTTATTATGCTGTCCTTTCACTTCTGTTTTCGCATGCCCATGTATGAACCCTTCACACCTGTCTCCCCCCTCCCCCCCCCCCTTATGAATGTCCCTAACGGAACCTTTAGGGTACAATCAATGAAGATGAGGAATAAGAGCATGAACGTTTCTACGACACTGTGTGTGTGTTCATGCATGTATGCATGCGTTAACTTTGGCTTTCACCCAATTTCAAACAAGCATTTTAGAAAATTGTGTAACCGATGACTGCTCACCTGAGACAAACACTTCAATATATGAACTGAAAATTATTCTACTTAATTTCCAAAGCTACATACATGCGCCTATTAACGAACGAAGAGCGGTATATCGCGCTCGACATATGCAATGAGAAAATATTTGGGGTAACAACTCTTTATGAATGCGGTCATAAGTGGCAGTATAGTATAACAAGCATATTATCGACAGGTATTGCTTCTTTGTAATTGCGTGCTTTGTTTGTAATGTATATACCGTGCTTGAGTGCCTTTTTCTCGCTTTCACTCTCTTTGCACGTGTGTTGAAGCAATCTGCAATCGATGGGAGGCTCTGTTTATCCAACCTGCCGCCGAGCAATAAATGTAAGCCTACTGGGTTGCGCAAGGTGGCTGAAAACAAGAACAAACTGGGCTTTGTTGTTGTTCCTCCTTTGTGCGTGTACGTTTACCACTCAAGCGTCTCACGTGTCGCTCTAATTTGCCGGTGTTTGTGTTACAGGGGCGCACGTGGCAGTGATGTGTTTCCTTGTTTCGTAAGATATAGCCCGTGCTACCATCGCTGCTCTATACGCTTCTCAATATAGGTAATTTTACCCGCGTGAAACATTTGAGCTTTCGAAACCCGTCATGACGCTTGCACAATTCGTCCTCGTTAATCTAGGGAGCTATGCGTGTTTCCTCTGCAGGGTTCTCGTTGAAAGCGGCTTCCTGAACCTACGCTGTTTTAGCATGCGTGCGTTCGCGAATTGTAAGCTTTTCGACACTCTTTTGTACTTGCTTTGTACCTTTTACGTCGCAGGTAAGAACTTACAGCAACAGTTCGGGTGAGGATGCCACGCTAGCAAAGTTTCAGCAGGTGTCGACACTGTCTTCAGCAGTCAAGTTACATTTGGCGCCACGGGTGAGCGGATGGCAGAATGGGCGGATAGAAAGAACGCCACCTCGCAAACAGTTTGATTTTGTAAAAAAAATACATGCATGCGTATAGGCTGACTGCTTGAATGGCGCGTTTCCATAGAGAGTCCACAAAAAATAAATACATGCTGCAGCGCAGTATCCTATGGGCCTTAACTAAAACTTTGGTCTTATAAATTACGCTCACTATATTGGGGCCAATTGTCTTCGCTGTATTATGCCTTTTCTATGCTTCATTATACTTCATTATAGCTGCAATCCTGCTCAAATTCTGCGCTTGTGTAGTTCAAACCCAGTGCTAATGCAGCTCCACTAACGTGAAACCTTGGGAAGTGCGAAGCAGTGATGCGCCGGTGTTTTCCTTATGTTAACTCACCCTTGGTTTGAACTACACAAGCGCAGCATTTGAGCACGATTCGAGCTACATGAAGCACTGGATTCAAACTCTGCGCTTGTGTTGTTCAAATCCAGCGCTAATGCAGCTCCACTAACGTGAAACCTGGGGAAGTGCGAAGCAGTGATGCGCCGGTGTTTCCCTTATGTTATTCTTGTGCAATTCTTGCACAAGTGAGGAGTAATCGAGCGCTTGTGGGGTGCTGACACCCTCTCTTGCGCTGCGCTGGTACAAGAGTGGCGCTTCGGAAGAGATTTTCACGAGTTTCTGCTGATTTCCGCGTATCCCTGGCTCATACCCGCATATCCAGTGCGGGTACGCGCCACACGTGATTTTATTATCGGTAATCGTGACGTAACTGACGAGCACGTGATGTTATTGATTTCATGACCTATCAGTCATGTTAGTCATACATTCCTATTCTTCCATGCCACTTTTGGTATATACTAAATGAACGAGACGCAAGGTTTCGACAGATCCTTTTTGTTGCGCGTGACCACGAAGACGTGACATCACATTAGACGCCGACAGCCCGGGCCCCTAAAGTGCTTCGCACTTAATATGGTGGAGATGTTCGTACACGACAGGCACTGTTGCAGCGTTCCCCTCCAAAAGTATGTCGCAGCAATGTCCGCGAAAACGGGCCTGGAATTTTCTAGCGGCTGAACGCTTCGCACTCCCCTTGTTGCACATGCTGCATTCTAAGTAAATTGTACTACGTGGATATACATTTCGGCCATTCGGAACGATGAACACAATGCCTGGGGTTCTTGAAGCCATTGTTTTGTACTTGCAACTTTATTAATTCGTATCTTGTATTTGGCACAATCTGCCCTTATTCGTCTATGTATTAGAGGTGCTCTACGTTTCGGTCATTTGGAAGGATGAAAACTGCGTCTGTGGTTGTTGAAGCCTTTGTTTTGTACTTGATACTTTACTCAGTCCTTACCTGGTATTTGTCTGCTGCTTCTCTGCCCACATGTGCTAAAGGTGCCTTACATGTTTTCAGTGTAGCTATCGCTTGTGTGTGAACAATAACAGCATTAAAGGAAAAGGCCAGTATAAAGAAAAATTATTGTTCTTATTACGGAGTTAGGACGCAATAGCCAAATAATATTGAACGCGTATACCGGTCGGATGACGCACAGTCCAAATAACTATGCGCATTTTTAAAAATTTCGAAGCCGATAACGGTTTAAGGTGAGATATATGTTTCGAAGTGCGATGTGCATTGTAAATTATAGAATTATTCTGAAGTGCGATGTGAATGTGAATTATTTCGAAATGCGATGTGCTCTCTTAGTTTCGTGTAAACGCACTCAAATACAGGAGCTCAGTCGGAAGTTTAAATCTTTCGCAACTTGGGACGGAAGAAATATGTGATGTGTTTTTAGAGACACCGTTCGTAAAACGATGGTTCTTCACTGAAGTGGAGGTTAGGAGGTAAACCACGTATTTGTAGTATTCCTGGTCCAGCTAAGCAAAGTCAAAAGGACTATATATTAGCATTATTAAGCCATTTAGACGTTCCGCCAAATTTATGTCAGAAGAATTGACCAACGCGCACCACATATCAACATTCCTCTCACATGTGCATTTGAATGGAGCCCCGTAATGTCAACGGAGAATGCTTGACCTCAGATATTCGTGCCAACTTTCTTTTTTTTTCGTCAACTTGATCAATAAAGGACAGAGGAAAATAGCTCCGCCGCCCTGATAGAGCCTTTCGTTCACAATTATTTTGCACTGACGTCATAAGTGATAGGTACATTGGTGTCATGACACTTTCGGCGCCGGAGATTCGCGAACGCGGTTCTGGAATTTTGGGAAGTTTAAGCGCATACGCAACTAGTTGTGCCAATATAAAGAGTGGGAAAAAGTATGGAAGTCATTCAACTTGTCACAGGTGCTTGGTCACGGTTGACGTTACGTTGTGCGAGATTGCAGAGCCGCTGACAAGGCAGAGGAGACCTGTGCGATGCGGCTCTATCATTAAGTTTTTTTTATGATACGATAATACCGCACAAAAGCCGTAGATTAAAAGAAAGGTAGTTTTGTTGCATACAGACAGGCATAATTTGCGAAGTTCGTACCCCGAAAGTGGTCTGGTATTGTAGGTGGCCACTATTTAAAAGGTTAACCTGTTATGTCATGCCCAATACTATGACGACTCGGTCCAATGAAAAACCTCCAGCTACGCCTTCATACCTCATGATGCATACGCAGGACCACGTTGTTCATATTTCCGTTCATAAGAACGCCGGCAACTGCCACACTTTCACCATACTACAGAAACATATTGCTGCATTAGTCACAATTATGACACTATGCGGCAGTTGGCATAGACTAATAGATAATTTTGCTATACCTCAATACATTACCGCCGTTTGAGAGACAGCCAACTCAATCGGCATGATGCATGTGAAAGCAACCTTTATCCAGTCTACTTTGAATGTAGTGTGAATGAATTAAAGGAAGATCGCTGCAATCCGCTGCCTTTAACGTCTTCAAGCGACGCTACGATAGAGGAGTCCGATTACTGTGTAACCACACTTGAAGTGCAGAAGCCCGTAGTGTATCGCGCTTAGCAGTATCACTGAAAAAGACGAATGCGGTCGCATAAATTGCGCAAAGCAAGCCGACACAATGTTAAGTACATAAAGACACCCATGTTTTAGAATAAATCTGCATCATATTTTCTTTCCTCTTTTTTCAAGCTTATTTATGTCCATGACAAATACATTGAAATGAACTGGAACCTAAAAGCCAGAATACAAGGCTTGAAAGCGATCAAAACGCGCATTGAATTGCCACTTGAATCAAAAGTAATCGCACTAGGGGGAGCTAACCGCAATGAACAGACAACATACGTCTTCCGCAGCCAGGATTTGCGCGTTTGAAATTGGATTGTGCCCTGTCGAAGGCACCACATTTGTTGCGTCAGAATAGTTGTCACTAACTGTTTTCGCAATGCCTGCGCTCGGCAAAGTTCATTGCAGAAGCTTTGGCCAGGCGCTTTTGATGGTGGTGATAGCGTTGCTACGAAGGGTTTTCTCTGGTATTATCGCACCACAACGACCCTATTTGCCCTTTTTTTCGCACCACGAGGATTTGCCATTATGTGCGCATAAATGGTGTTTCTCTGCCCACGTGTGGTTCCGAGTTGTGTTACCTGCTGAGTAAAACGCACGCATCGCGAGAATGAACACTATAGACAAAGAACGTTGCCAATCCTGTAAGCATTTATAAAACTCTAGGAGCGTGGGATTGTGGAATTCTTCTTGTACAATTATTGTAGCCTTACAAGTAATGAGAACCCACTCTATTGAACACCGAAGGCTGGAGGCAGGGAAAAGTATGGGGCAACAAATGACGAGCACATAGCGATATCAGGACTTATAAGTCGTCCTAGAGTCACGATGCAAATTTTATTGAGCGAATGTTTCTGTGCACGAATTTCTCTGCTTTGGTAGACCACGATGTCCGTATAATGACGAGCCTTAAAACCAGAGCGACGGTACATGAGCGGCAGGACTAGCTTGGCTACATTCTAGATGGCGCTCTGTTCAAGCTACTGCAATCACAAGCGACATGTATTTTCTTCCTCCGGATTACCTCTGTACCAATAGCGCATGGATATACGCAAAGCCATCAACAGCTCAATGTAGTCCTCAAGCAAGCCGAGCATTGGTCTTGACGTTGGTGCGGTAGTTCCCAAGTTCGCCGAGCGGCTTCATTTGCATGTTAAATGGGCATGTTTATGGCCAGAAGATGTTTCATGATATCAAACACTCTCTGTCATATACAAGCTCCATATAATCAACAGTCTTGCTGGTGGAAGGTTCCATGAAACGGAATGCTCATGCCATGTTGCAAATGTGCTGGTTACAAAAAGTTGCTTTCCTTTTCCAGTAGTGCTATAGGAGGAGGGGGGGGACATGTGGTTGTATTCACGAAATAATTTGTTTATAATTTTGCGCATAAAGCATAGATCAGACGGACATGTCAGGCCCGTAAAAGATTACCGATATACTAATATATGCAAGCAATTCACGTTGGCTCAGAATACTGGATTATTCTGGCCCAAGTATTAGTACCGTGTCAGCAGCCATGGGCCGACTTCTAATTTCTGTCAAAGGAACAGCCTGCATCTGTACTCTTCTTGTACTATGTGTAAAGTGATCCTTTCTCTCAAAGAGCTTATTATAAAGTTTTATTGAATAAAACTGACATCACGGCAAATGACGCAAGAACTTGCATTTTGTAAAACGGAAATTGTGGCGTCCCGTATTAGGCAACCCCATTTTTTTTCTTTGATAGATCGCATGTTGATTGCAAATAATGTAAATGATCCTGACAGGTATCTGGTCGTTCGGAACGCAGAAATGCTAGAGCAATTAATGATGAAGCCTGTTTTTTGTATTAGTTGATGCTACAAGGAATTTAACCCAGCCGTTCTTTGTCAGAATTCAAAGGCGTCACATTTAACCATAATAATAGGCCACTGAACAGTGTCTGGGAAAAAAGTGCCTTAATTTATCTGCCTCTGCAAACGACTCCCCATTACAGGTGCATTTGGTTACTCAATATTGTTTTTCATACTGGCTT
This sequence comes from Dermacentor silvarum, assembly GCF_013339745.2. Lineage (NCBI taxonomy): Eukaryota > Metazoa > Arthropoda > Arachnida > Ixodida > Ixodidae > Dermacentor > Dermacentor silvarum. Next base: position 43,704,502 of record NC_051158.1, on the reverse strand, counting down.
CATAAATACAAAAAGCTTTTGACGCGGATAACGATTTATTCAGGTAAAATAACTCGCAAGGGTCTCTACAGTTTCACCCAACGCTATAGCATCTCTGCCGTGTAGCCATTGATCAACAACTGAGTATTGTAAGAGGATATCGGCATAACACATCACTTGATGCTAGCGATTGTGCAAGTTGCTGTGTACTTGATAGCATATCGAAACATTAATGCCTTTATCAGTAAAATCGCTTTTGACAGAAACTGATGCTTGTGGTTCTTATAGTATTGAGGTTCGACTAATATAAGATCAGACGTACATTTACGTGCTCGTATTTAACGGAAATGCATCTATTCCTCGTCGCTTAAGTTCTTCGTTAGAATGAAACAACCTTTAGTAATGCATACGCAAAACATGGTAAAACACAAACTGAATAAAAGTACGCACCTTGGGAGAATATTGCTTCCAGAGTTGGACTATTAAAATCGATTCGCATGAACAAATGCATCTTTGCTACCAAAAAAATGAAACAAAGTGTTTCAATTTTATGCTGCCGAGCTGCGTGCCAATTCACGACTTGAACGCTGTTTTTCAGTCGTGACTAGATGCATACCAGAATACATTTGGAAAGCCGCGCAGCGTCGGACGTAGTGGATCTAAAATTTTCTTGCACGCGCAATATAACGACGCTCGTTTCGCGCATCCCTTCCAACCGAACATCCTGCAATGCCATTTATGTTGCACAGATTCATTCAACAGTAAAAAAGAAAAAAAGTAATCACCAAGAACGAACATCACTCAGGAGCACATGCTTGTCAAAAAAAAAGAGGCAACATAAAATTTTTGTATACAGTAATGGCCGAACTTTCGAAACTATTTTTGCCGAAGTTGCACAGTTTAAAACAGTTTAATACAACAAGGAAACTTGAATTCGAACAAAATATAAAAACATCATACCTGTAATAATGATTCTGTCATGAAATATATTATTCCTTGCAGAGAAGGTTGATGTTCTTCAAACGCGATTCCATCGTTACTTTCTTCAAAACCTTTAAACAGCCTCCAGGGGCGGTTGTTGTGAAAAACTGTAGTGAAACACGCGAGCATTATTGTAGCAGTGGTCCAAGTGAACATTGAGAAGCTCGTAAGAAATCGCTCGTTCCTTTTTATTTCCTGCTGTTTTCTTTCGTAAATGTTTTATTGAAGATATTGGACTTTTTTTAGTAGAAATTCGGCTCTTTCTAATGGCGGGCAATGAAATAGGCTGTACGCTATTCAAAATAAATGAAATTCATTACCCTTCATTAAGACTATCACGCAGTATGCTCGGTTCAGTTGTTTCTCCAGGGTCATTTAGCTGATGTATAGAACACCAAAGCAACTCCCGTCAGAGCAGCTCATGCCATAGCAGCTGAAAAATAAAGAACAAAGAGCTAATGATGTAACCGCCTATAGCGATGCATTTTTTTATTCAATCTTTGAAAGGTCTTCTGCAGCTGTGCATTCATGTCACAACATTGCGTGTGCAAGAAACAGCTTGAGCACGTGCATTTAGCATGCATTTTCTTTGTGCAAGTTCTTTGTCTGCTTTATTCCTGTGCAGTCACTAGAGTGCCACAACTTACCCCTTTCAATGTATTCGAGGCAATGCTTGAATTCCCCCTGTGACGTAATTTTCCACGCTCCTAATTAAACATTATGGCTAATGCAAGCTGCACAATCAGACATTTCTCTTCAACACTGTGTAACAAAAAGAAGCAAATAATTGTGTTAATCTTGACTTGAACCATTACACAACTCCTGGACTGAGGGGACCACCCACTGCAGAGCGGAGGAGCTACCTACGCTCGCGTGGTTTATTGATTAAAGTTTATTTCTCTCTCTCTCTCCCAGAAACGTGCTTTGTTTAGACGCTGCAAGTGTTTGCGCGTTTCAAGGATGAATCATGACCACATAGACAAACTGCGCGGGAGCATATTGAGCATCTGCAGTTTTAGCTGCCGACTAAACACTCTGATAAAGCACTAGTTTAAAGTTAATAAGCATCGCTCTTCTGCAAGGGGATGCATGAGTCATGATGGTGGCGCGCTGTCAGAAACGTTGTCTGTTATAAATACCTTCTTGAACGGAAACATGTATTGGAGGAACAACAATGATAGTAACATAGTTTTTCTTGTGAGCTAAGCGCATATTTTCATTCCTATTTATCCATAGCTTTATCACTTTGCTAGTAAACATAACCCTTTAACTGGTAGCTCAACAATATTGTTGACCTAACAAAAGCATCTGCAAAAACTAGACACATCCAAATATTAGTCTGTGCCTTTCAATTTACCTTTATTTATGTACCTGCTCAACAGTGGTATTCACTAATATGACGAGCGTGAGCATCAGCAGATGTATTGGTCACAAAACCTGAAGGCTTCATCATTATCTTCTTAGCGCACGTGGGGGTCATATTCTTGCCAATGTGATTTTTTCTCTTTTTTAAGCAAGCTCTTTTTTCTTAACTCCTTTAAGGTACATCTAAAAAAAAACACACATTGACCTTGCCATAGAAAATGCCGGAGACCAGTTTTGGACCGTACATTTACATTTACCCACCTGTTCAACAATAATTTTAACATACTGTATCTCGCTTACTTTTTAGAGAAACCGTTTAATATTTCAATTGGTCTGTACTTGAGCAAAATAAAGAAGAACTAAAGCAATAGAACCATTCTAGGTCAAGTATTTCTTATCTTGCCAGTTAAAGGGTCAATAATGACAATACTAAGATATTGAATAATAATTTTCAGCCAAAAAGAAACTGCGTTCTGGCTAGGTGAAGTAGAATAGTGGTGAAATCAACTTCAGTGCACAGCAATTTCGAATATATTGAATGACATGGTGAACTATTCAAAAAAGCAAGAATAGTTTTTATGAAGACAGTTGTCTTTTCTGCATTTCATTGCGTTTATAGCATTCGGAGGCAAAATTTGCACAGATGGTGAGCTTTGCTCGCTTATTCTGCTGCTATCTCACCGTGTCACTAACGCATCTGCCTGTCTGGTTTACATATTATTGTGCACACGTCAAAGGTACAGAATACACCACCACTGCACACATTAGGCGAACCGGCTCTCGTGCTTAAGTGTGCACATTTATTGGGTGCGCGTGTAAGTATTGAACTTTGCGCATACACCAATTAGCTTGCGCGGTGCTGAAAAAAAAAACGACGCTAAGACACACGCTTTCGCCAAGTCTGTTAAGATTGTGTGATACACTGTACAAGTAAGGCATGAGAAGCGCTTTCATTTGCCTGCTGCCTTGACTTGTAGTATTTCGGCTGGTGTCACACTTTATTGCGATAGCAATTATATGGACACTCCAGACGCATTTCCGCCATCGTCATAGCTGTCGTCGTCGGCGTCGCCGTGTGGTTCAGTATAAAGTCCAAGTGCGATAACATCGTCGCCGCGCGCCGTATGCTATATGTGCGAGTGAAAGCATGTGAGAGCGAGCCGACGACGGTGGCTCACCCGGCGGTAGCTGCGTGGGGCGCCACCATGGACGGCCACCGTGGTCCTATCTTGGAAGCGGTCTGCGATGAGAACAGACTGCGCCGAGGGCTGATAGCTTCGTGTGCGCTGTGGACTCGCCGCTGAGTTCGAGTGTAAGCAAGAGGCAGCACGAAGGTCGATTCATTTGCTGGTGCCGCCGCGCTTCCTCACTCCAGCGTTCTGACAGCGAGTGCGCGCTCGTCGAGTGAGATTCGTTCTTGCTTGCTTGTGCGCGCGTGACACCACGCGTTTTAATTTAGTTAGTAAGCGACTGCTCACGAGTTCATACGGCCGATAAAACTACTATCCGTACTTCGTATAGCTGTCTACAATCATAATTTACTATCGCAATTGATGCTTCGCCTTTCGGGCGAAACGGCCACTTTTTAAGTAATTTCCTTGCCACAGGTACGACTAGAACGTGTTTGTGATATCCTACAGGCAAACGGCGATTATCCGGCCTCTTGACGCTGTCCGACGCCAAGAAGACCCACGATTTCTCGATCGTACGTTCAATATTAAGGAATATAATCTTTCACTTTATAATTGCTTAACTTAATGAACCGAAGCAAACGGAAGTAATCGTTTGTTGCCTCGTGGCTCATACTACCATCAGACATGGCAGTGGCGAAGACAAAGTTTCAAGTAAAAAAACATTGATGAGTCGTTTTAGAACGTGAATTGTATAAAATAAAAGTACCAATCCCGAAACACTACTAATGTCAGTTGCACATTAGCACAAAAATCAACAGATTTACAATTTCAAATCAATCAAATAATCATCTACATATAGCAAAGTCCTAACAATGTTTGGACCACCCAAAATAGTGAGGAGCATCCTTTCAACAAGCAAGTTACAGGTAACTCATGAACGGCGCAATGCATGACTGCTATAGCAATCTCATTTCTCTGAATAAAAATAATGTGCTACGTGATGAAACTTCATTCAAGGTAAAATTTCAACAGCCAAAGAAAGTTACTGACTGTAATGCTTATTTACCTTTGAAAGCGCACTATGCCGTGTTTCTGTATTTGCGTTTCCAATTCGGAACCTTAATTCCCTATGCGGAAGTGTGTAGAACAAATTTTATAGTTGATTCATCTGCCCTTAGTGGCTACGCTGTTGCACTGCTGAGCTTAATGTTCCGGTTCGATTCCGTTCGTGGCGCCCGAGTTACGATGGGGGTAAAATGAAAGAATGCCCATTTGTTTGGATTTGAAGGCAGATCGAAATACTGAACGTGGTAAAATTATTCCGGAGTCCACCACTACGGCGTGCCTCATAACCAGATCGGGATATCGGCATGTCTGCACAGCGCAAAAGACGAAAGAGCACAACACAGGCGCTGTGTTGCGCCTGTGTTGTGTACTTTATTCTATCCTCGAGTTTTGCGCTGTGCTGCCATGTTCACATTGAATCACCAACTCGCCAAAGCTTCGATTTTATCATATCGTGGTTCTTGCACCTGAATCTCCAGAATCAAATCAAATGTCGATTCAAAAAGCTCTAAAGTATTTCCTAAGGGTATCTGAAAACTCTAATAACGTGGTCCTAGTTGGTAATCAAGTTCTTAGTGTAATCAAGTCCTAGAGGACCTTACCGTCGCTTTTTGGCTTTGCGCGAACTATCTAGTCTATTCCTAAAGGTCACTTCTTACCAGCACACGCAGCGGTGTGTGCACAACAAAGTACGGGGAAAGGTTTGCGGAATGGTCGCAGGAGGTAATGTACTTTTTTGCCTTTGATGTGTAGAAAATAACATGCCGGCCAGTCAGACGGAAGCGTTGCTACAGGCAGATTGCAGAACAATATTTCAAGTAGAAAATCTTGCAACCTGTGGAAAAATTAACGTGCATTGTCGTCAGTACAAGCGCAGGCCCCACGCAGCAATAAATAAGCACAGCGCGAGCCCAGTTCGTTCTTCATCCTCTTTGCTCGAGTGATGGCGCCCGCGCGCCTCTTTCAGACGACCAAATACAACACTCGTGTAGCAATAGCTTGATAAATTCATTGGAGAAAAAATACGGCATTGTGTTGAGAATGCCTCTTCTACTACATTTCCTGGAGGTCTGGCTGATGCTATTTGGTCTATATAGAAAATGCTCAGCGTGATAATAAATTCCTACAGTTGCTCGTCGGCACAGTGTTTGTAGGCCCCTTTTCATGTTGTCCCGTCATCTAGCACTGCTTTTTTTGTGTGTGTGATCATGACCAACTACCCACAACAAAATGCTTGTTTGTAGCTCTATACTTTATTCTCTGCAGGTTCCGAAACTATCCTACCAACGAAACGTTGCCATGAAATAGCAAAGGCGAATTTTTGTATCGGTAAATTCAACGAAATTCTCCAAACTGCAATTTCCCTTTGATTTCCAGTACCAAAGTGGCCTTGTACTTTATTTACAATGGCTGACTATTGGACAGGGGGCCACAGTGGGCGAGTTCGTAGTCATTATTAACAGCCAGTGCATGTATACCTATATACCCGGGCGATGAAAAATGAGCGCTGCCATTTCGGCTACAGTAAATTCCCAAATAGACCGTCACTTGTCAATTGGGATGCACCGAGCTCTTGTGCGATTGTGCAACCGAGCAAAAAAATTTACCATTTTAAAGCAGGAGACATCAACAGCAGGGAATGAAGGAGTGTATCACATACGTAGAAACGATCATCCCAGGAACACTTCATGCAATCCTCATTTCGAATCCTCCGCATTCCTTAGGCATATTACCTCTGTTACCTCTTAGGTATTCAAACACCTTGTGGTGTATATTGTGAACCCACTGCCGGTGAAACCGTGATTACGTGCAGCTGTATTTCGCGTCTCTGTGTAGAGAGCATAATTAGCTGCAAGGCGAACTGTCCCTGGACATCATCAGTATGAACTCAGGGTGCATAGACGCATTCACCAGCTAGAGACTCGCAATCTATGCCGCTTACATTATCTAACGATTTGCCTAAGTACTGATTTTTTTCTGTAAGGTTGCCTACGTCATGTGCCAACGAGCATTCGAACTTGTGACGTGCCTAAGTTTTGTCAATAATAAGTAAGACATCGAATGTCATCGGGGTTTGACTGTGCATATTGACAAAGGTGGCCTCTCCTGTTATGCTGAAATGTTGCATAACTATAACCAAAACATTAAAATACATTATCTTTGCCAACAGTAGACCTTCCCATACCAGCGGGCGTATTTGTCACTGCTCTACTCATCTCACCAGCTATATAAATTACGTTGACCAATTCGAATTTACCCCTTGCCTACAATTGATTTCATTAGACCTCATATGGCAGAAGACACAAGTGGCGCTGGGACAAGTGTGTCTATGAAGATGGCTGTGTTAAACCGTCATCCAAGTAAATAATGACGGTTTAACTCCTTCAAACATCCAAACAACCAAGAGCTACTAAGCTAGTGCCGCCTTGGTTGCCATTTCACGCCAAGGCAATTCGTTGCACGCCTCCCATTGCCTGACAGCATGCTAGACACTCAACGAAGACGACATAAAAAAAGAAAGAAGGCTCCTATGCTTTTGCTCCCATTTCATTTTTTTTTCTCTTTGCATCTGGCGCGTTTTTTCTCGACGTCTTTCTGCTAATGCAATCTGTGCTCAGGCATGGTCGAGCTAAATGAATGGAAGGGTTAGAAGCGTTCCCGCTCAGTTTGATCGTATTCTGTCAGCTGCCAGGAATCACGTCCGATCTCCTCAAATAAGCCACCACTCTTTGGAATCGCTCAGCCTAATGTTGCCCTCACCACGTACCCTTTCCTCCCCGCGACCCCAACCCTTGACGATCCGGTTCACGAAACGAAGCTGACTCACAAAATGGCTGTGACTCTCAACAAGGACGTCATCTTCCACACAGTAAGTAAACCCAACGCATTCTCCTCATTACTTCTGTTATCCCTTGGACCCTGTCCTCCTATCATATGCTGCCAGCACTGATTTACGCTCGGTCTTGCATCGATTTCTACTGACTCATTTACTTCCACTACCCGCTCATCTGGCTTACGGCTCTTCTTACCCTTCGATAATGCTGCGCCACGACTATGTGCTTTGATTCTCTTAGACCTTTTCCCCTTACAGTCTTGGGGTTAGCGAAGTTCTTTTTCTCCTCTTATCAGGTTCACCACTTGACCTTGTATATCTAATCTTGGCCCCCTTCTTTTTTACCGCTCGTATGTGTGGGCCCATACTTACCGAATTTTCCCATTTATTGAACGGATGTCTGAGTTCCAGGGATCACGGAAAGGAATATTAAGCTAAGAAGCTATAGATTGCGGACCGAATCATCGTGATCATCATCATAACCAGCCGGTCTTATGTCCGGTGCACGACGAATTGCTCTTCCAGCTATCCTCAGTTACCTTTGTCATGCGTCAGTTTACCCCTTGGGAAACCACCCAGTTCTCTGTCGTTCTCCACTGCAGCTCTTTTCTCTTTTAACGTCTTTTCTAGCTTTAATAAAGTATTGGTTATGTGCCCTGAGTGCTAAGGCCTGCCCCATTTCATTTCTTTATCTTCATTTTAGCTAGAACTAACCTCATTTTATCTCTAATCTACACCACTATCTTCCTTCTTTTTTCAAGATACTATCCACAACCACAATATGATTATGAGTCACGCTGTTGTGGTGGATTATAAATTAAGTAAAGTGTAATTTTCTTGCCCGACGTAACTGCTTGCTTGACGTGACCTTATTGTCAGTGCCTAACCACTTAGAAGAAAACCCCTCTAAGGACAAAGAAATCAACCCAACTCAAAGGTTCAGCATGCGCTTCTATATTTTGATGTTTTCCGTTCGATTAGTTACAAGAAATATATACGGGAGATGTAAAGATCCAGTAAGAATTATACGGAAAGCATATGAAGCAGGTGGAATGGTACATGAAACATTTCCGTTGAGAAAGAAAATTAAGCAAGAAATGGAGAATTGCAACGAGGCATGGAAGAACGAAAAAAAAATATTTGTTACCGTACGCTGATGGATGGACAGTGAGGTAAAAACATATGAAGCCAAATTAACAATAAGAAGAACTCTCTAAAAACTTTATCCACTGCGAACCACCTATTGCGTATTTTTCTCACGCAAAGCCTTGAGTATTAGAAGCACCAACGTCGCTATGTCGCAACAGCACGCCTGTCAAGAGGAATCTCTATATGAAGCTTTAGTAATCAGCACGCTGTATGCCACGACACAAGGCGTTTGCCACACCAGCTGCTTCCTAGCCGCAGTAGATTTAGCTTCTCCAAACTACGATAACCAGCCGGCACCCTTTTGAGGCACCGCGTGAGGCCAGTGAGAGCGGTAAGCAGTTTAAAGTGTCCATCTAGTAGATATGTTCATTTCGCCTGCTGCTGAAGTGCTGATTGGCTGGGGGAGCCTGTCTCCTTCTCACGCATACCCCAGCCTAGCCAATCAGAACTTGAGCAGCAGATGAAATGGACTTATACACTAGGGGAACACTTACAGAAAAGCCCCCAGCTCTCTCCACAAGTGACAACACATTGCGACCATCGTAAAGAAGAATTACGTACTAGGTGCAAGCAAATTCTCACACAGAACGCTACATACCGCGACAATGGCATCAAAAAGTCCGCCTTCTCCGTATCTGACTTTTTACATATGCACGGCTTGCCTCATCTTGTTCTCCCGTTATGCCGAGAACTTGCAGAGGGAGAATTGATAGTGGCTCGGAGCCAGTTGGAAAATACGCGAAGGAGTCGAAGCGTAAGAAGCTTCAAGGCGTGGTCCCGTCGATGCCTTCTTGAATAGGTGGCCTCGGTAGCCTGTTGTAATTTCAATCCGGATATTTTCAACTATTTTCAATTCGCTTACAGTCATTAACGCCAGTGAGGTCAGCAAGTATGGACGGCACTCCTTGTGGTTTCCTGTACTAACATCGAAACCTTTTGGAGAACGAGGCCTGACTATGGAGTTACTCTTGCACTAATACATATGTATCCGTTCTCTTTAAACACAAGACTTCAAGAAAATTTTGGTGCGCATAAGTTGTGCAAGCTGCGTCTCACATAGAATAAGAGGGACACATGTTCCCCGGAAAATTGTATAATCCCGTGGGTTTACATGGGGACACACTGGTTTTTATTATCGATAGAAGGCATACCGATTTCTTCCCAGCGAAATGCGGCTACAACGATGTCATGCCAGCAGATTTTCTGCCGCTGTCATGATCCAACGCGTGACCCCCTTAGGTCCAAGTCGGGGGTTTGATCCCGGCTTGGTCGGCCGTATTTATATAAGGACGAAATGCAAAAAAAAAGAAAACGCTCGCGCTCGTGTAGTACTTAGAATTCGGCGCACGGTCAAGAATTCCAGGTGCCTCAAATAAAACCGGAGTCCCCCATTATGGCGTGCCTGATGATCAGGTTGCGATATCGGTGTTTAAAACCCCATAACTTCATTTTATTTTTGACTGGTTTGTGTAATGTCGTCATGACGCAGATGGTGATCCAGTCGGAGCTCACATCATCGTTTTTTGGCACTCCGCCTGGCTTAGTCATTGATTTGCTGCGCTGCTACTCATTGAGCGACCACGTGTATAGCAGATAACAGATGGAGCTGGAGCGAGTGTCAAAATAGGGAGCCTACATGCAAGCGCTGTTGCATGTAGGCTCACTATGTCAAAACTTCTCGAAGTTAACCTCTGACGTGACCGCATTCTCGGGAGTGATGTCATGACACATACTCTTCCTGAAAAACGAAAGAGAATCTGGTTGGCAGAAAAACTATTACAGTGATTTAAGGCTTGAGAGTATGTTTTCCTAGGCTTCCGAGGTCTAGATGCGTCATTGAAAAAAATTCCCAAGTTGAAGATGCAGTCTGAGTACTTCTTTAACAGTTAGCAGCCTCTGTATTCAGCTTTAAGTACTTGATATTTAAACCCTGCCTGTTACAGTTGTAAAGCATAAAAAAACGACGACATGCGGTAAACAAAGGACAGTACCACGAGTCCTGTCTAGTGTAATTTATCTCGTGTGCTCGTGTTTTTTTCTTTTTTTTTCGCACTGTGCATACAAGCTCGCCCAAGCTTCCGTGCCTCTAAATTTAAACACTGCCTTTCCATACTGTTGCTATGCGGCAAGTTTGAAAATTTCGCACTGAATAGCAAAATCTAGGAGGGCCTATGCTGAGCTAACAGAAAGAAAGCAGGTAGGTGGCAACTCGTGGTTGAAGGTAATGCAAGAGAGAACGTAAAAGTACCAACTTTTTCTCTGTTGGGCACATTTAATGCTGTCACTACCATTTAGAAAGAAATATTTTGTCGTACTATGGGAGCGCATAGCCGCCCACAGTGTATAAACTCTTCATTGTAACACGGAGTAGCCGAACTCATCAGCCAACCCAGGAACCAATTCAGCAAGAGAATGCTCCCATTTTTGTAGAAATATGTGTGTGAAGAAGAAACAGATTAATCAAGTAGTGCACATGATCCGGCGGGTCACGAACCGCCGCCACGGCCTAAAGGAATCCGACGTCATGTGCATCATACACGCTTTAATCGTAAGCCGCATTACCTATCACGCACCTTACCACCGACTCACCCAAAACCAAACAAACCAGCTAGACACACTCATACGAACAGCAGTGAAAACGGCGACAAGCCTTCCTATCTACACCTCAACAGCCAGACTATTACAGCTTGGTCTACATAACACCACGGCCGAATTAATCGAAGCCCAGAAAGTCGGGCAGATCGAACGACTTAAACGTACATCGACAGGAAGGCACGTACTCAGACAATTACGTTACCCAACATCAGAGTTTTCCCCACGAGAGCCCCTGTCAATCGCCCCAAACATCAAAGAAAACATTACAGTGGCCCCCATACCTCGGAATATGCACCCCGAACACCATAAAGGCAGGCGCACTGTGCGGGCGCACTGTGCGGGCAATGGCACTGCACCGAGCATACTGCAACGACCTCGACACCTTCTATACAGACGCCGCGTGCTACCCTGACATTACAGCCAAAGTGGTAGCGGTGGCCGACTGGAGGGGCGAAGCACTATTATCAGCCACAATACGCACTGACAACTGCACGGAAGCCGAAGAATGTGCCATAGCCCTCGCCATCAGCGCTCAACCCCCAGATAAGATCATACATATTCTTACAGATTCCCAGCAAGCATGTCGAAACTACGCACAAGGACGGATTTCACCGATCGCTCATAAAATTCTACACAAGAAGCAAAACATTCCACTAGTTCACCTAGTCTGGACACCTGGGCATGCGTCTCTCCCTGGCAATGAGCGCGTTCATGCGGCAGCCCGAGGCCTAACCCTCCAGGCACCGGTGGAAGACCAGTCCAACCCAGACAAGGTGGAACGATACCGCTTACATACACGCATATACTACAACACCACAGACTATCCCGTAGAACATTCCCCCCACCACACGTGAAGCTAAACCGTGCAGATGCAGCCGCTTGGCGTCAGCTCCAAACTAATACGTTCCCCAGCCTTGCTCTCCGCCACACTTTTTACCCTAGCCAGTACCCCGACAAATGTCCTTTCTGTGGTGGTCACCCAAACCTCTACCATTCTACGTGGGAATGCTCCAAACCACCCGGCTTACCTAGAATACCCAACCCCTCCCCATCCCAGTGGGAAGCCGCTCTTTCCAGCACAGCCTTCGACGACCAGCGATGCCTGATCGACCGGGCCAGCCGGATAGCAGCAGCAAATGGGGCCCTGGACTGAGGGCTCCACCCTCTGGGACTTCGTTCTTAAAACATAAAATAAAGTTTTCTACTACTACTACTACTACCTCCAAAAAGTTTCAAATAACGAGGAACACACAAAGCGACACAGGGAGTATTTTCAATTACGCTCCTCTCGGTTGCCGCTGCTAATGGAAGCCATTGTCTCTTTTCTCGAAGCAAAACCGCTGTCGCGAAGGAATAATCAACCCATTGAAGTACCGGGCGCATCACCTAAGAATATCTTTGCCGGCAAGCGAGCCGAAAGCGAATTAATAGAGCGCGTAATTAGTCCCCTGAGAAGACCCAATAATGAAGGTCGTCGACATTCACATCCACTGAATCAATCCTATTGGCTGCGTTTCGGATAACGCACGTTAGTATCAGACTAGGTAAATGCCCTCTTCAGTGTCGAATGCAAAGCCTATGGTGGTTTTGTGAAACAGCGTGGCACTGATTTTCACGAACTCGTTGAATAGGCTGCTCAAACAAGAACGCGGGTTAAAAGCGGCACACGACGACGAAGTTCTTGCAGAGACTAATATATACAGCTAATACTTCGCAACCAACTAGAAGAGAAGCGGTACTTATTATGTTGAATCTCATACTGAAGCCGTAGACACAGTACTGTTCGTATTTGCATCCTGTGTACATATACGTATCACTCAAGGATATATTTGCCGGCATGCGAGCAGAAAGCGATTAATTAGAGTGCGTCATTGGTCTCCTAGGAAGACCAGATAATGAAGGTTGCCGACATTCGCATCCACTGAACTAATCCTGTTTGCAGCGTTTTGGATGACATAGGTTTATATAAGCCTAGGTACAGGTCCTCTTCAGTCTCGAATGCAAAGCGTGCGGTTGTTTTGTGAAAACTCGGGCACAGGTCTACGCGAACTCGTTCAATCGGCTGCTTAAAACAAGAACGGGCACTCCCGCGGGCAATCTGCGCGGGAGTAAGCTACTCTACCACTGTGCCAGCCAGCGCTTGATCGCTGCTACTGAAACATGCCCTATACACGCGTCCTAGCGCGCTAGGAGTCACGCGATGTAAGATGTGCGCCGCGTGCCATCGATACGTGCACATTTTGCATTGCAGCTTCATAATATTGCACCAGGTGGCACACCATGTAGCTGTAGCATAAGTAGTGGTACAAGGTAGATACATACGTTTTGAGCAAGAAAAAGAAGAATAAGGAGATATACGCATAAATACTAGAATGCAAAACATCTATAGCATGACACCAACTAGCCCGGTTGCATGCCTTACTACAATGTATAACATCACTGATGTAATTAACCAGGCTAGGTGACTATTTGTAACCGCCCCATATTTATCACCCACCAGATGAGAGGCACTATGGAGACGAGACAAGAAGGCCGTTGAGTGTGGGGTCTGACGGTGATTATGCAATAATAAATATCTAAAACAAAAATAATGCGTACCAGAACTTCTGTCTGCACCTTCATCAGAGTGTCAAGCTCGCTGTTTTTTTTTTTTTTTTTTTTTTTTGTTTTTTGAAGCCCGAACAACTACATTCAAATGGATTACAGCGTTCCCACACTTACTTTGTCCCGCATTTCGCTTCTGAGATCTTCGATATCGTCACCAGACAAACCTTCGAGCGCCGCCACACATACTGCATTATAAAGGCCCCTGTTGTATTAAAACTCAACCCCTAGAGGCTATGCCGTGGAGGGTCGACAAAATGGTAATTTAGAGCGAGGCGGTTTGCTTAACTTTTCGACTATTAGCCAGAACTGATATGGACGAAGCTTCCTGTTCCTATATGGCTATAGACGAACCACAGACGTTGTTGGGTTGAAATTGGAAATACTGGCAATTATTGTATCGCAGGCTTTTCCACAACCACTACATTGTAGTTATTCAAAGGTTGATAACATGAAGTAATATTGCCAAGGGACAGTCGAAGGTTACCGCAGACACAGTTGGTATAGAAATGACTCAATCTTACTGAGCGCAGCTAATCGTGTGTAAATATAATTTGTAAATAGCCTGGTGCTTGTGTTTCCTTCCACAGCGTTCAAAGCGTTTTGGCAATAAAACACATTCCTTAGCGTGCCTAAACAGTCAATGCAGAGAATAACAAAAGAGCACCAACAAAGCGGTACACTCATCCCTTCTTGCAATTAAATACAAATCAGTCAATCAACTCAATCGAATAATATATTTTTTAAACATTTAAACATAGAAGGACACACACTGAGCCTTAATTAGTAGACAGACACATTATCACTTAGACGAGCCGTACTCGTCGACTAAGTTTGGGCACTTGAGCATTTCTTTCGATGCTTCCATTCCCTTTCGTTAACGTATTGTCACGGGTGCTTTGAGCATCTACAATGACGACAACGGTTTTGGCTGGCACTGTGCTCGTGCTGGCCTTAGCCATTGCTTCAAGACTGTGCGATCTTGCCAGTCTTTGCTAATAAATATAATCTCCTCGTAACAATATGTTCGCATAATTTTGCTCGAGCCATACGTCATCTAAATCCGTGCAGTGGATACTTAGGAAAGCGATTTCTTCGCTCTGACGTCTTAAGATAGGACATCCCGAAGTAAAGCTTCCACTCAATGTTTAACTGCTGAACTGGAGTCAAGAGTCTAAAACAGATATCGCTGAATCTTAACCTAAATCGGGGAAAATCACTTTTCAGAGCAGTTTTTGTTTAATATTTCGAATTGGAGTAAACGAAAAACACGGCATGTAATTTGTATTTATTAATATGTTTTGAAAGCAAAATCCCGTAGTCCAAGGCGTTCGTGTTTAATTTTACATGCGACACAACTTGGTAAAAAAGGGAATAAAGTGCACATAAGCGTAGGTGTACTTCTGTTCTTTGCATTCCGCAAAATTATGCTACTAATAACATCATATCCCCATTGCAAAAGTCGCATATCATATTAAGACAGCGCGGCCGGTGCCCACGTGCAATGCCCAGGCCAATAAAGAGAGATATATCTCGAGAAGAAACCGTAGAGAAGGACACAATTACGCGGGACCTGAGCAAGAGGAAACGTTCTCCGTGCGATAGCACACACGACGTGACATACAAATTCATATAGGCTCCTATTGGTTGTCCGCGGAGAAGATAGTACCACCGACGAAGAACTGAAAGAAGCTTATCCAGTTACAGCCGCGTGCACGTATGTGGTAACAGAACTGTTGCCCGAAGGCGATACCGAATACTCTCGAGTAAGGGCCCCAATAGTGCAAGAGCCGCACCTTCCAACTCAGCAGCCCAAAATTCGAACAAAAAAAGAAAGGAAAACAGGCCTCTTATTCGACCCTATAGGCGCGTATCTTGCGGTGTCTTCGGAAGTTTATACAAAAAAAAAGCTTTAAAATCACAGGCACATATATCTGACACTACAAATTGAATGGAGGGTGACTGTATCTGGTTTGCCTGAACGGAGCCCGGGCAACGGGGATAGTGAATGCGGTGGGAATGATAGAGCACCAGGTGCATAGCATTGCATGCGGGATCACTTGCATTTTGAAAACAAGATGGCGAGTCAGACTACTCTTTCATGTTCATTATAGGGAGACCTTGAAGCGCACCAGCGCATACACATCATTACCCTCACGCATGCATTATTAATTAGCAGTTGCCTGCGTTTTGCTTGTTTTGTAAGTTACGTTCTCTCATGGGTGGTTCGGATGATATAACTATTAATTTTGTACGCTGTGCTGCGCGTTCACAAGAAAATACGTTACTTATATAGTCTTTGACGTAATAGATCAGCGGAAACCCGCTTGGCGGAGAGAAGTAATTAATGAAAAATGAGACAGGCACCCAATCGATGAATTTTCAACTGCGAGGCTTTTTCTTTCGAGGAACCCGTGTGCATTTCCTTTGTAGCAATTGCTACGATTGGGTGGATGTCTCATTCCCCAATTATTATGTCGTCTTGGGGTACAATAAAGGTTTTCAGTTGTGGGTGATGCGTTGTGATGTCTGCTTTCTTCCTTTAGAATTTGTGTGTGTGTGACCTGGTGCGTTCGAAGACCTGCCTATTAATTACGAGCTTTATGAGAACAATGTAGTGCGCTCTTTAGGTAAAAGAAGACCACGCGTGGAATATACACGACCAGAAAAATTATACCGAAATGGCCCATCTCTGTATCATCATCATCGTCATCATCATCATCATCATCAGCCTATTTTATTACCACTGCAGGACGAAGGCTTCTCCCTGCGATATCCGATTGCCCTGTCGTGCGCTAGCTGATTCCAACCTGCGCCTGCAAAATCTCTGTATAAGGGTCGTCAACTTGTCAGGTACGCAAAACAAAAGATCGGCTCTTATACGAGTCTACACGGTATATATTGTAGTATTTAAAAAAACCTCGCAGGCAATACTCGGCTTCTCTACTTTGCTTCTCGTATCGTGGGAATTGTCTTCCGCGACACTGGGAATGAAATATTATCGTCCGTCGACACACTGTTGAGGTCTATTGACCCCGAAAATAGAAGAAGCAAATATCCCGGGAACCTCCCCTTCCATTCGATGACTCTTCTCTTGATTGCACTGCGCACTACAAAGCTTGGTGACGTTGCGCTTAGACAACACATCGTGTCGATATTGTAGAAAGGGAGCCCAGCCAACTACCTACTATCTCCTGTGGTGTTTCATTCGCAACAGCGAAGCAGTTATGCAAATAAAGTGAGAGTGGAAATCTTAGAACTCACGCAAAAAGTGAATAGAAAGGCTGTAGGCCACATTTTACTGAACTGTGTTTCAGTAAAGCTGTTCAAGACACGAGAATAAGTGCTGAGCTTGCCAAGAAAATAGTATAAAGGGAAGTATAGTACAAAATGAAACCAACAGAAACTATTGGGGGAAACCCTTGAAAGTCGAACGATAGGTTCCCGATAGACCTGCGGAAATATGCTGCTGGAGACACTTTTTGTTAACAGCATTGGTTATTGCCGTAAGGCACCTGAGTGCTGTGACGTATTGACATGTCGAAGTGCACTGTGCAGGTGATATTCAGCCGCACCGTACAACAAGACGAAATACATGCTGATGTATTACTTTCCTCGGCACTTACGGTTATGCCATCAGAAATGGTATCCCCAGTGGCCCGAGAAGTGTTGCCGGATTTCCAAAGAGTTTTTACAGCGAAGTTGGTTGCGTCTAGCCACCGCATGCATCCCCCGCATGCGTTCCCAAGGGGGTTCCCTGGGCGGCTTCCGTCCGTGTCACGGCGCCAGGACAGGAATGGAGGCGATGCGACTGAACAGGATTGTGCACGTGGGCTGCGCTTCTGTGGTTATAACGTCACGCGCGTTCGTGTGGAGAGGAGAGAGGGGGATAGAGTGTGGCCACAGCGCTCCAGCAATGGAGACGGGTAGGGGGAGAGGAGGAAATTGTGGCC
Source organism: Dermacentor silvarum (assembly GCF_013339745.2). Classification (NCBI taxonomy): domain Eukaryota; kingdom Metazoa; phylum Arthropoda; class Arachnida; order Ixodida; family Ixodidae; genus Dermacentor; species Dermacentor silvarum. Next base: position 43,686,845 of record NC_051158.1, on the reverse strand, counting down.
ACGGCGCCTGTGCACGTGCAAGCGCTTCTGGGGTTACAGTGTCACCCGCGTTCGTGGGGAGAGGGTGAAGAATGTGACGACAGCGCTGCAGCAATGGAGGCGGGTATAGGGGGAGACGGGGACAGAGTGTTGCGACAGCGCCTGTAAAGGTGCCTGCGCTTGTGGGGTTATAACGTTATGCGCGTCGGAGGCGCCGGTGTGGCTGCAGCAGTGGTTGCGGCAGATGCATGGTAGGTGCGGTCCCCAAGGTAAATATACCTGGTAGCGAAGCTTCCATAGACGCCCATACTGCCCATACATTCCAAACATGGCGGTTCATCGGCTGTTCATGGGGCTTAGGGCCATCTGTGTGAGGAGGGAACACTTCCGGCGGAAGAAAAAATAATTTGACGTCATATCCGTTACAAACAGAAGTGACGTCATTTTGTTCTCAAAGGCGCAAAATTTGTTTTCGAAGGCCTGCCATTACAGCTGTACATTCAAATGCCGCGCCATTCGACTTGATGGGCGTTTCGAGCTTTCAGCGCCGAATGGGATGCAAGAAAAGTTCAGCCTTACGGGTGTCAAAATCGTATCACTGCACAGAACATACTTTCTTTGGAGGCCGACGAACGCTTTGGGCCTAGAGTGCTTGTCCTTTTGTCAGACGCTAAGCCCGTCGGCCAGCGCTGTCGCACTAAATCAACTAAAGTAAATAGTTATCTGGTGGTCGCAGCTCACTACTTTTGACTGAGCAGGTTAAGAAGCAATGAAACACCAGCGTCACCAAATTCAGACAAACGTCGACAAGCAAAGCAACACAACATGTGAGTGGGGCGAATAGTAACAGGTGAAATTTACGTGCACGCCTTTCTGCCCACTTCAAGAGCTGAATTGCATTGCAAGTGATAGCGGCATCAACGCCAGGCGCTATCGGTGGGCGCTCTTACTGGTGGGCGCTCAAGAAAAGATATTTATTGATAATGATCAAGTACAATAGAGCTGTTCATCTCTCGCCATGCGTATATAAAATATATGAGGAATTTATTTACGTTGAATGAATCTAACTGTGTCTCGCTTTAATTAAAAAACGTTTTTTTTTTTCTTTCCCAATGTTTGCTCTCTCCAAACATAGTCGCGCTTCAATCGCTGCTGCCATAACCACCCTTGCTGATGTCGGTGACAATTCGTTCTGAACCGCTTTTCGCCCGAAGCTTCACGACCTATTTGGATCGACCTTGGGCGTACTGTCGCCCCGTCCCGGCGACACGGAGCTTTTATCCTGAGCAGTGACGTCATATCCGCAGCTGTGGCGCGGCTGTTGCGGCGCGCGCTTGTGGGAAGGGCGGTGCGGCCGCTGGGAGGCTTCGCAATGCTTGGCTGTGGTGAGGCTAACCTGGGAGAGGGTTGTAACCTCGCCGAGCGACGACGGCACGTGCGTCACCTAGCAACACCTCGCACCAGCTGTGCGAGGCGTTGCTAGGTGACGCACGTGGCGTCATCACTCGGCGAAGTTTTCCAGCGTACAACTGATGGCAAACGCCCAGGTTAAACAGCTTTGCTGTTCAAGTATTGCTTCCGAGTTCTTTCTAATGTTTCTTCACAATATCACTCAAGCTGTAACGTCTAGTACGCTGAAGTTTTATTTTTCATTTCCAATAGCGACTTTCAAAAGGCAGATACAGGGGACTTAAGACCGTGTATTTGCAGCCGACCACTTAGATTCGACGAGAATAAAAAGTGGCAGCAGACGCTGAGCGCGTTGGATTGTTGCTAGAAGATACGCGGTTGAAGTCGGCGGCACCACAGGCAGACGCCATAACCCTTTCCTGCCCGTGCACAAACAGCCGGATAAATGGCATTTTTTTTCCGGCGATTATTTCTTTGTGCGGCCTCTGAACCACGGCCGCTGGATAAAAAAAAGGTGCGGCCTGCCGCGTGCATCGAAAACGGTGTGATCCGCCGCGGCGCCACACGTCGGGGGCTGCTGTCTGGCATCGGCATAGTAAATGCGTCAGGAACGCGCTCGGAACGCCGTCGCGCGTGCCAGCCGACGGCGCGTTCCATCGCCGGTGACTAGCGCCGTTCGGCCCAGCCAAGCGGCCGACAATGCAACTACGGCTGTCACATTCGCTGCCATTGCAACGCGCCCGACGCGGCAGGCCGCACCTTTTATTGCGATAGCAATTATATGGACACTCCAAAGCGGATATCTGCCGTCGGCGTTGCCGTCGCCGTCGCCGTGTGGTTCCGTATGACGTGAACAGCGATGAAATCGTCGCCGCGCTCCTGACGCTGTATGTGCGAGTGAAAGGGCGCGAGGGACGCGCGCTTTCACAGGGAGCGAACGCACGTCGGAGAGCAAACGCGCGTTTTGCGCCGTGCTCCCTGAAGGGCTGCAGAATTAAGCGTCTCTTTCCTCCTTTCCATATATAGAGAGCAAACGCGACTTTTCCGTCGCGCGAAAGGCTGTGGGGGGACGGGAGGGAGAGAGGGGAGGCGACGTTTAGCTGCGGCACCAAATGCGTATTTATATAAATAAAAACGCCGCCCGTGTTCGGCGCGAACGCGGACAAATTGCCGACGGCGTCGGCAACAGTTCTGCGCATTGCTGGTGCTGCTGCATGTCCAAGTTTATACAGCTGATAAAACTACTATCCTTACTCCGTATAGCTCTCTACTAATTTGCTATCGCAATTGATGCTTCGCCTTTCGGGTGAAACTGCGCCAATTTTTGTTTATCCAGCGGCCGTGTCTGAACTAACCACCATAATCAAAGAATGAAAATATTTACTTCGTTATGTTGAAAATTAACCCACACATGTGTGTGGGCTGGGCTTTTATTAGTCTGACTTCCAGTAGAAAAAAAAGAAATGAGTGAATGCGAATTTGCACCCCCTAAACTCTGGTATAAAAGTTTTAAAGCAATTCCCATCGCTTGTCAGACAGAGGTAGACGTCACACTTTGTGCAGCACGTGCGACTGTACAAAGTGACTTCTTGACAAGCATCCTGGTAGTCGTCGTCGCCACTGATGCATTCAATATCGGAAGATTTTAACATTTTCAAAATTTCTTCCTTCATTTTCTGGATTGAAGATCCCTGCAGAACAAATTTTTAAACAATATTAAAAAGCGCCAACAATATTAAAGGGCTCATGGATAGTTTTCGAGCGTTCATTGAGCTGAAGCTCTAGTACCTTGCTGAATGCAGGGTATCTTAAGCAACCATGAATGTTGTTCTGGTTATTTCTGTGACTACCGTTACAATATATCGCGAATATATCATTAAACCATAAAGAAAAGCCAGCAGTGACAAGAAGTTTCTTCGCTGTGCGGACCTTTCAAACTATCGCTAGTTATACAAGAAACCACAAGTAAGTGCGATTGGAACCACAGGGACGTTCAGCTGCCCGGCGTAGCAGTAACACTTGCAAGCTGGCGGCGGCAGTACATGAACTGTATGAGTGGATTGGTTGTTTGGTTGAGGTGTTTGGCTGCTGGCGAGTTTCAATAATAAAGGACTATACGATACTATAGTGCCTAGAATATATATTCTAGGCACTATAACGATACTAAAGGCTCAATCACACCACCGACTTGAGGAGGTCGCGCGACCATTTGCGACTCGCAATCAAAGAGCGACCAAAGGCGACCGATGCTCACACCGGCAAACCCGGCTGAGCGCGACCCTCAAGTCACAATCCCGGAGATTATCGTTCTCAGCGAGAACTCTAGAAATCTACGCAGTTCGCGCTCTCTTCGCTGGCACTGTGTACATTGGTTTCGCGTTCCGACAACAGCCATGGATTTCGATTCGAGCGAACAGGAAGACGTCGTCCCTGTGCTGATGTGCTCTGCCACGGTGTCAGCTGTGGCAGCGCGGAAGCCTCTGAAGAAAACGCGACGCTGGTGGGTGCGCCCGTGCATCCGCTCGCGTGAAGGGGCCGGCCACGCAAGCCGCCTCCTGCCCGAACTTCGTGCGCATGATGACGAGTATTATCGAGAGCAAGTTGCAATTTTCGTTCGCGTTGCGTGGGATTCGGTGCATAATATCAAAGCGAAGCTGTTCACCCGCTGTTTACCTTTACGCGACGTGATCATCCAAAGAACGGCAGCTGGAAAAAGGGGTTTTGTGCTGTGCTTTCTTTTGCTGCTGTTTAGCTTCCAGCGAATTCCACCACGTACATTCCGACACGTTGCTGAAACTGCTGCGCCCCCCATCACGCGGCAAGGCACCAATTACCGGCTTGTAGTCTGCATGGTGGCGTGGACATTGCACTTGTCGTGGAGGACCCTGGATGAAAACACATAGCATCCCCTTCGACGCGGCGCTGATTGGTTGAGCAGCTCTGCGACCATGACTGAAAAATGAAGCGGCGAGCGACTGTGCCCAAGATAGTCGCTTTTCGAGAAAAGCGGCCATTTGCGACCATTTGCGACTGGTCACTGTGCGACAAACTTGGGCGTCGCGCGACCGCTGTCAGTCGCCGGTGTGAATGAGCCTTAAGAACGTTTTGTCCCATACGAGCACTGTTTGAGCTGCAGCGAGTTAACTTATGATCTGTAAGACGGGTGTCCCATGGTGCATTTTCTATAGCGATCGAGTCATGTCGGGATGGAATTTCTCGATCTCGATCAATTCCATTGCGCAAGCTGCGGAAGGAAGTCAATCGCGATTGGAAAATTTCGATCCTTGCCTGACTTAATCGTGCTCAGACAATGCACCGCGAGAGACTGGTATAAAAATTGTAATCCTCACACACCAACCCCTGTCCTTCCTTTCATTTGGTCGATTAGTCAGTGAATCAATGAATTCCGCGTGAACAGCAGTTAAATTGTATTTTTTTATGTCCGTTATGCCGAATTGATCTCTCTGCGCGTCTGTTGTTCTTATAGTCTCCTCACATTTTCTTTATTTTTTTTTACTTTCTTGCCGAGTTCGAGGCACTTTTTTGTACGCATCTGGCCTCTAACGCCGAACGCCATGCACGACGGACGCATGCTTCGGCAAGCGGCATAGAACCCCATTTCTCGCGGGCAATCCAACGCGTTGAGACGCTTGGTGCCTTGCGATCTGCAGTTACATTAGGAGAAACCAACGTGTCAAAACCACCACGAGCGCAACGCGGTACTAAAGCGCAGCATAGATCCACCACTGAAAATTTAAACAAATAAAAATGTATGATGCTCTGCATGTAAATATGTGAATATAATATACAGCCTGTCTCTATTTCGCTGCAAATACGATAATTTCTTCGTATAACACGCTTTAATAGAAATATAATTTATACCTCGTAAAGCGCACTTCAAATCACACACACAGATTTCTCTAGCCAGTTGCACCAAGAGGGCTCCGCTTTGCGTAGCTGTCAAATGGAATCGACAAGGGTAGTGATGGGGGCTTGTTGGTCATTCATGAGAGACACTTTTGATGCAGCACAACGTAACATGGACACAAGAAGGCACAACTAAAAAAGACAACACACAGCGCTACTAGCAACAGCAATGTTTATTCTCAAAACAAGACCACTTAAATAGCACAACCGCTTGCGCGGGAAATGTGCCTCCTGAGGAGACAGCGTTATCAAAGGCTTGCAAATGCGCAATTCACCAAGCACGTCGATAAGCTTTGCCTCGACAATCAACCGGGTGATCTCTTCTTTATGTCGACCAACAATAATGGTCTTGTCAAATAAGCACGGCAACCATGTGCTTGGTTATGGAGGGCGAGAAACCCATCAGGTGGCAGCTTTTTAGGGGCGAAGCTCCTTAAGCCGTGGGTCTGTACATCCTCTGTATGTAGCCACCTCTCGTTTAGTTCTTGGAGTGTTCGCTAGATGGCGGTACTTGTACATCCGGCGCTCGGAGTCGCCGGATGGACAAGGCTGCAGAGCGGCGAGCGCGCAAGGCGGCGGCAGCGCGCGCTTGCAGACAGAATCCCGGCGACGTACGCTAGGGGGAGCGTTGTAATAAAATCCGTTCGCTGTTGGCGCGCGCTCGGAGTCGCCGGATGGACAAGGCTGCAGAGCGGCGAGCGCGCAAGGCGGCGGCAGCGCGTGCTTGCAGACAGAATCCCGGCGACGTACGCTAGGGGGAGCGTTGTAATAAAATCCGTTCGCTGTTGGCGCGCGCCCGGAGTCGCCGGATGGACAAGGCTGCAGAGCGGCGAGCGCGCAAGGCGGCGGCAGCGCGCGCTTGCAGACAGAATCCCGGCGACGTACGCTAGGGGGAGCGTTGTAATAAAATCCGTTCGCTGTAGGCGCGCGCTCGGAGTAACCGGATGGACAAGGCTGCAGAGCGGCGAGCGCGCAAGGCGGCGGCAGCGCGCGCTCGCAGACAGAATCCCGGTGACGTACGCTAGGGGGAGCGTTGTAATAAAATCTGTTCGCTGTTGGCGCGCGCTCGGAGTCGCCGGATGGACAAGGCTGCAGAGCGGCGAGCGCGCAACGCGGCGGCAGCGCGCGCTCGCAGACAGAATCCCGGCGACGTACGCTAGGGGGAGCGTTGTAATAAAACCTGTTCGCTGTTGGCGCGCGCTCGGAGTCGCCGGATGGACAAAGCTGCAGAGCGCGAGCGCAGCGCGCAACGCGCGCTGCAGAGCGCGGGAGCGTTGTAATAAAACCTGTTCGCTGTTGGCGCGCGCTCGGAGTCGCCGGATGGACAAAGCTGCAGAGCGGCGAGCGCGCAAGGCGGCGGCAGCGCGCGCTCGCAGATAGAATCCCGATGTGCGAGCCGGCTTATGCAACATATGGCTTCTAGATATGCACTCAGATGTATATCGCTTCACCATATGAAACCTACCACGATCCGAGGAACATGCATAGACCTAGTATTTGCAAATTTTCCACTGCCACCCATACAGGAACCGCTCTCCCTTCATTTCACGGACCATAAAGCCGTCATAATGAAGGGACATCGCAAGCCATCCATCGTGTAAGAACAATTAAAAGTTGATTTGTATATATACACACAGAGTGTTTCTCACGTCTTTCTTGATGATGTAGTCGGCCAACTTTCACTGAAGAGTCACGGTTTTACCGATGATTTCCCCTTAGGAGCTTCGCCCCACTCATCATTTACCCCGTGGATATGCTGTGATTTTTTTTTTTTTTGTGCTCTCTCAACCGCTCATTTAGGCACCTATACTGGTTTCACCGACGTGTTGTTTTCCACAAGAGAAAGGAATGCGATACGCTCCAAACGCCTTGCAATCTACGAACTTTTTATTATCCCCTTTTGTGCACTCAACTTTTTCGGTCCTAGAAGGATCTGTCTTCACACAGAGCCCTCCAAATTTATCGGGCACTGAAAAAAACCCAGCCTGATGTTATCGCGGAGTGTCCCCTCTTTGAGATTATGTGAAAGTTCTTTAATATAGGGAATTACGGCTGTGCTTCTCATTCCTGCGGTCGCGCGGTGCTCATTGTTAGATTGACCTGAATTTCCACGAATTCCTTTTGAGCTGCCTTTCTGCTACCGACACTATAACATGTTCTGGATAGCCAGCTTCCTTCAAGCGCGTAGTTTGATTCTGGAAGCTATGCTTTATTAGGTGAGCCTAATATTTCTTTGATGCGTCGCTTAGGCACATTCTCGTACTGCCTGTCTTGGTTAGTTTCGAGTGGTTAGAATGGAATGGGAGTAAAGCTTTCATAGCCAGTGGATCATAGCAGCAGCAAAGCTGGTTGTCAAATGTTGGTAAAATGGAGTTGACTCTGCCTGTTCTTTTTTTCTTAAGCTTCATCGTTAACCTCCAAATTTATCGACGTAATCGCAGGCAAACGCACTGCGCGTTTCAACAGACATTAAAAGGCTCCGCGCGCTCGCGGCGCGTGCGTCGTCGATACCAAGGCAGCACGACGTAGGCATACGCGTTGTGTGTACTAAGCAGAATATATAAAGATGTACCCATGGACATAGTACACGTGTTTGGGCATGTGTTTGTTCACTGTCGCGGTGTCCAGATCAGGGCGCCGAAGAAATCCATAGCATTGCATATCCAGCTATGATCCACTTACGTGACTTGTGCCTGCTGTATACGTTTCTACTTGCGCAAGTATGGTTATCTCTTGTATAATATCATGACCATCACTACACTGCTTATAAATTATCTACCTCGGAGCACGTGGTTCTCGAGCTTTACAGCCACCGATAACAAAATTACACTTCGAACGGCTTTGCGTCAATAAACGTTTATTCATCAACGTCTACGCCGGAATGAGTCCCCTTCGCCTTGGCACAGGAGCTCCATGCAAAGTCGAGTAGAACCCTCGAATCACCTCAACGCCGTAGTCACGTTAAAGGCATGAACACGTCACCTGGTCTATCAATGAAGTTGCCGCTGGCACTTTGCTCCGCCGTTGTTTATCTCCTGCTGGGTCTCGAGCAGCGCTTCGCTGCCCCATTTCCTTTTTACTTTCCGCATCCGCACGTTTTTCTGCGAAGAGAGCATCGCTAAGGAGAGCTCGAAGTTCACCTCTTCTCTTCAGCCCTTTCCCTGCATACCCCATTAGGTTCCCCAGTAGTCGTTTTAAACTATAGGCTCTCCTAATTTCTTTCGGACGCTTAACTATCATCTACACATAGATTTACCCGCCGCGGTGGCTTAGCGGCTATGCTGTTGCCCTGCGAAGCACGAGGTCTCAGAATCAAATACCGGCCGCGGTAGCCGCAATTCGATGGCGGCGAAATGGAAAAAAAAATGTCCGTGTCCCTTGCATTGGAAGCACGTTAAAGATCCCCTTGTGGTCAAAATTATTTCAGAGTCCTCCACTACGGCATGAATCAGATCGTGGTATTGTTGGCGGCTTGGTTGGTGTCTGTGGCTGAAATAACTTTGTATTGATAATCCCGGCCACGGCGGCCGCATTTAGATGGAGGCGAAATGCAAAAACGCTAGTGTGCTTACGTTGTAGTGCACGTTAAAGAACCCCAGGTGGCCAAAATTAATCCAAAGCCCTCCACTACAGCGTGCCTCCTAATCAAAACTCGTTTTGGCACGTAAAACCCCAGAAAGAAGAAGTTAATTTTTGGCGGAACTTCGCAACCATGCAGTCAATATAACCGTATATACTCAAAGTCGTCATTCACAAATGGCCGGCCGTCCTGCAACACACCAGCCATTATTAAAGCTTTCATGTCTTACTGATTCATTCGTCAGCACCTAGAACGCACTGAAGGAAAGCCAACTTACACATTGGAACTATCTGGGCATCTGCGCGCACAATAAAATATTGGCGCGCGGCATACGTATCGTAGAACACTACAGTTTACATTCGCAGTTGTGCCGGTAAGAACAATGGGAACTGCAACGCCCCGCTACCCAGACTATCTGTATATATCTGCATTGCACTACGCGCGCCACGCAATGCATTCCCGGCCGTCACCATGGGTAGGCCGCGGGTGCAGCCCACGGCAGAAGAGGCTGCCGTACGCGAACGTAAGTGCGAGCGCGGTCGTGCCCGTAAGGCCGATCCCGCGTATCGGCAATGACAGAGCCTCTGACCGTCTACCACAGCAATCATAGCGCAATACTGTGCAACACTGAATTGTAGAGTCGTCCGTGAAAGTCTGAGTGTGTGGGTGTAATCAACGGCAACATCATTTAATACAAAGGCTGTGCAACTTAACGAAATGTGTCTATTCAACTTTAGCGTTCAAAAAAAAAAACAGAATCCTAAACACACAATCAAATCACATATGCATCGCATCGGGTCGCACAGCATTTCATGGGTGCGTTGCATGGCCGGTGGCTTTGGACTTTGACTTTGATTCAGTTTTCATGGGCGAAAGCTTCGCGTTCAACCATCTTTCTTTATGAATGTGGTTTTGATCTTTCGATGTGGTTTTCTTATTTTTATGCTGTGTCACCAAAACTCATAGATATTTTTTTTCAATATTCCAACAAGTTGTGCCTTCGAGTCTTCAGGTAAAGTTGTCATTCTTCTATACATTGTTATTGCTAGTAACATCATCCGCTTGCCTCCTAAACGATTAACTTCATGGTTCGCCACTAGACGTTGGAAACAGGACCCCGGCAGTTTTTATATAACGCGTCGTGGATACAGATGTACAGGGGATGTAACTGTCGCAGTTACAACAGGATTGCTTGTCATCGTCCACAAAGTCGACATGAGTATAGCGTAAGCTGTAAAGACTTGCGACAGTTAATGCAATAGGAACGGTCATGTTTGGCCACCGTATGACATCGGAAAAGTCGACTTACTGTGAGCACAGCAAGCTCAATCCAAATGACGTACTCCTTCTAATGCAACTTGTGTGTCCGCAAAGTAAGGCTGACAATTAGGTAGACGAGTCTAAAACTTTGCTTTCTAAAAGCTGTCCCGGCGAAATGCGCGTTTTGCGTAATCCCCCATCGTAGCTTAACTTGTGCGGTGAGTTGGCGTTTCGGCGTGCCTTGAAATACATGCGCTGTATATGTGCATGGGAACGAGTGTGCATCTTTCTACTGACAAACATTTATGTCAGTGAATTTGCGGTCACCTTTTGCAGCAGAAGACAACGCTCTGGAGCGACAGGTCGTAGGCCCATTTCGTAAGTTCCTTCAGCTTTGCTGTATTATACAAGCACTCTAATTAAGCCGGTCTGAGCCGGTCTGAGAATTAAGCCGGTCTAATTAAGCCGGTATGCAGTTTAGCCTCAGTTAACCATTAACATTCTTTCTTGGGTGGCGCGTAAGCTACTTACGCTTAGCATAGTTACACTAGGGTGGTTCAAGTCATACTGGTCAGTTATTATGCGTGCCAAAATGTACAGCAGAAGTACGAGAACCATATAGAGGCGGTATTTTTTTATTTTTTATTTTTTGGTGCGGTATTTCTAGAGTAGAATCAGCCAAGGATATTTGAACCAGAGGAGTGGAACGCGTACAGTTGAATTTCAAGATGGTTCTTTCCTCAGACTGCGAGTCCCCCTTTTTAGACCACGAAATTCTGAGCAGATTAGAATGACGAAAAGCATGAAGTGTGAGCGCCCAGTGTTTGAGACTCGAGAAAAGGTAGAATCCTTTAGCGCAGCGTAGGAATGCACGCACACTATCGTGAAACTCTCTTGACGTGACTGCCTGCAATTCCTTGTTAGGGTTGCTGCGTCCGTAGCTGAGAAATTGGTCAGCGCGGCCACTTGTTTCATACTCCTGGTTTACATCTAGAAGGAGGCTTATATTAGAAACCTCCGCGTCAGCTCAGTGGCTATGGCATGGCGCTGCTCAACGTGAGGTTGCGGGTTCGTTCTCTACCTCGGCGGCCGCACTTCAACAGAGGCGCAATGCAATAATGCTCGTGTACTTAGATCTAGGTGCAGGTAAAATAATTCCAGGAGCTCAAAGCACTGCGCGTGCCGAGCTTACGCCTCGAGCACGCACTGCGCATATTTATTTATCTCCTTGTTTAAAGCTGGCACCAAGGCGCCGGCTGAGACCACCGACCACAGCGTCCCCGCGTCGATGGGAGCTACAGGCTAAACGCCCTAAAACAACACACCACTCTAAGAGGCGTTGTGGTGAGGTGTTCTAGGTTAATTTTGATCACCACATCTTCTTTCAATCACCTTAGAAGCTAAGCGCACGGGCCCTTTTGAATTCCGCTTCCATCCCAATTACGATTGCCTAGCCGGATATTGTGCAGGATACCTTCTGCTCAGCCGACATCATCAGCCGCCAGTGCAGAGGGCGTCGGGGGCACTGCTGCAATTCCTACTCTCAACGGATTTGCACAAACAGCTTTGGCACTTACAGATGTCAATTGCGCTGCGGTGGCCAAATCGTTTACTGCGATTGTGAAAGGTTGCGATCCTGTGTTCGTGCTTTATGTCGCTCTATTTTCTTCTTAGATTTATGCCTCACCCTCTCCCTTTCCCCAGTGTCGGGTAGGAAGTCAAATTTTCTCTTCTAGCTAGTTTCATTGCCTTTTTTTTCATTTCTCTCCTCTCTCTCTCTCTCTCTCTCTGGTGCTGACTCACCGCAGCGGGTTTGCGGGCATGCTTCTCCAAGGGCTCATAAATTCGTTCCCTCGAGCCCTCTTGCTAGTTTGCTTGTCTTCAGAACGACCGGTCCCTGCAGTTTACTTTTTGTTTACTCTTTGACGCTCGTTGTCTTCCACATGTGGAAGCAAAATTCGACGCCTGGGCCACGGGAAAGCCCGCAAATGTAGTTCATCACGAAGGCAGAAGCATCCCACTGAACAGGAGGCGAATTCGTGTCGTGTATTTCCGCAATAAACTCTTTACTGCGTGTCCTCCAGCCTGAATGCCGAGTTGAGTCCAATCGAAAAGAAGAATGCTGTTTTGTCTATCCTGAAGCCGTTCGCATTTGGCTTGATGGCAACACCTGCACACCTATCCGCTTGTTTGTTTTCGGCATTAGAACTCCTCCATAAAGTTATGCCCTTAGCGGAAAATTATGGTTGTCGTAGAACTGACGACATGAGAACACGCCACGACGTCGTATAAAAATTGACTACCAGTGGTATGGGAAAGCATAAACATCTAATGTATTTGTGCTTCCGCTCTTTTGCATGCGAACCAGCGTGGTCTTCGTTTGATGGCGTGAGATTTGGCTTTAATGTATCCAGAATGATTGCGTGACGTTGTTACATCCATCATGTTGTAAAAGTGAAAAAAGTTGAAGCAGTGAAAGTTGTAACTAGGGAAGCCTGCACAATGTGGTAGACATGGTAGAGCATTTGAAATTAAAAAGTCTAGAACAATTAGCGCTTCTCTGGGTAATCAAGTTCCAAATAAAATTCAGAATTTTGCCTCCCCAATTATGAATAATAAAAGCACTTTAATGCGCGAGACGCAACACAGAGTGTTCTTAAGCGGAGCTCTCGAAAGCATCCTAAATAACATTCTCTGTTTTCTGCCTTATGCTGCGTACTCTATCAACATCTTAACTAGAAACTCGAGAAATCCTTCATCGTCTTGTGGAGTGAGAACAAAATATCACGGTTTCATTGGCTCCTTTGCAAGTGAGGCGTAATCGGCAATAAAGAGATGGATGAAGCTGCTCGAACTGCTCATGAAGAGAGCACGCAGGAATTGATCACGCTGTCATGAACAGAGGCAACTGCAAAACTTCGAGTGCTTGCAAATGGTGCCACACAATCCTTGTGGAACACGCCGAGTTTCCAGCACGCACGGCTGCATCGACTCGAAGAATTGCGTAGTGAGCTTAAAGAAGAACACGAGGACATCATGGAAACTTTGAATGACATCAAAGAACTTAAGAATGATGTCGATGATCTTAAGTGCATAGAAAAGAACTCGCAGAAGTGTTTCGCGAGAACAGAGAGCTCAGGTCTCATAGATGCAAAGCTAACACATAGGCTGGAAACACTCGAACCGTATCACCGTTCAAACAACATAGAAATAAAAGGCCCCTACGATGTCGATACATTAACTATTGTGAAGAAAATTTGCCAGATTATTAATGAAGAATTGTTAGACTGAGATATAGATACATGCTCCAAGTGTCTACGGGCACACAAGATCAATTCAACATAATTTGTGCTTTATACGATGCAACAAGAGGAATTATTTTCTGTCCAAAGCAAAGAAAACAACACTTGAAGCGCGAATGCTAGGCCTGGGCGTTTCTCGTCCTGTTTATGTCAGTGAGCATCTAACAAGGCAAAACAAAAAATTCTTTGGAGCAGCTATTAAGCCAAAGAAAGAGCTAAATGGGAAATTTGTATGGACAGCGGGCTGTAAGGTCCTTGCCAGAAGACTCCAAATGTCGCCTGTTTACGGATCTGCAATATGGATGACATTAAAAAAATTGCAAGGTGAAAGAGCCGTGTGATCAATACATCCGCTGTATAATAATCGTTTGCATAATGTTCTCATCGTGCTCTATGCCACCAAAATATTTTGAATATAATTTTTTTAAATAAAACATTTTCAAGCCTAAACCTTATCAAGCAACTGTCGCTCATTCACCTTAATGCTAGAGCTGTCCGTATCTAGGACTATGCTTTACATGGAATATTGTACAACGTAAAGGCTCAGTTCGATGTTATAATGGTTGCTGAAACATGGTTAACTATAGATGACAACCCGCAACATTTCCGTGGTTTCGATTACTTCGGTCACATTCGGGCTATTGGTCGTGGTGTTGGAGAGACTATGCATATACTTAAACAATCCCACCGTGAAGTGCTACCAGAGTTTTCTTTTCTTGATGATGATGTTGAATGCCTAGCCGACTGTTCAATGGAAGTTACAGTTGCGGTGGTCTACAGGTCACCTTTAGGAAATAGTCAAAACTTTATGTCATTTGTCGATAAAATGTTAAATTTCCTGTGCGATTCTAGGGCTACATTTGTAATAATGGCCGATATGAATATTAACATGCTAGCGAGCGATAAATATGCAAGAGAACTTGGTAGCATATTCCAGTTTAATGCATGTACAAGCGTCTCTTCCACCGCTCGCTTAAATATGAAAACTGCAACATAATTGGATCTATGTATCGCAAACGTACACCCCTCAATGACATCTTCTGATATTGTATTATTAGATAACAGTGATCAGTTTCCTGTTTTTATTTTGTACCCATGCAAGCAAACATAGTAAAAACGTGCCTACAGGGAGCTCCTATCGAGGAATTAACTTACACACGCTGAATAGGTTTCGAACACTTCTTCTATATGATATAAATTTGAGAGACGTCGTAATGCAATTGGATGTCAGCAAAGCCTATAGATAATTTTTCGAAAAATTAAAGGCACGCTACGAGATCGCATTTCCAAATAATGTACGAAAGGGACCTAATACGAAAGCTAGAAAGCCATGAATAACCACAGCCTTTATAAAACAAAATGCACTGGCAAATCAAACTGTACCATCATTTCTGTCAAATCACGTGATCCCTGTAGACTTACCGAGTTCAAACACTTCCGAAACAAATGAAATAATGAACTAAAGAAGGCAAAGTCGGAATATTATAAAACGATGTTCTCACTTATTCGCAGCGAGTCCCAAAAATCTGGCATGAGCTTAATTATTTTAATCATAGGAGAGCTTCCATTCATGCAGTGGAGCTGCTAGCCGCCCATGGTGGTGTTTCTAAAGTCACTGTATTAGACGCGCATTTCATAGCTAGTGATGAATAGACGCTTTCCCGTAGTAATCTAACAGATGATACATTCGTATTTAAGAAACATACTCTAGTATACGCTATTTCGTTATCTCCAATGACCTACATTGACGTACAAGGAATAATAAGAAACCTTAAGGATCGTACACTTGTAGGTTACGACTGCATTAAAGTTGAAGTTGTAAGCATGTCTCGGATATTATTTGAAAACCTTTGGCACATAGTATTATTTGCAAGCTGTAGCCTGCATTGTTCCTAAAGGATCTTAAGATATCCAGAATATGTCCAGTGATGAATAATGGTGGAGATACGAACGTTATTATTTATAGGCCCATTTCTGTACTTCCGGTGTGATCTAAACTGTTTCAAACCGTTATCAGAGATTGTTTAGCAAGTTCTCTTGAGAAACATAAAATCTTGTCTAAATCACAGTTCGGCTTCCGTAAATTTTTTTTCTACTGCGCAGGGACTACTGGACCTGAAGCACACAATCTTGACTTGCTGCTGTCAAAACTCAGTTGTTTTGGTGTTCGAGGAATTGTGCATGACCTAATGAACAATTACCTAACAGACAGGCTACAGTATGTAGCCTTCAATAACGATTTGTCTGAAACATTAAAAATAATTACCGGGGCACCCCAAGGATCAATACTTGGGCCATTAATAATTGATACATTAGCAATCTAGCTGAATTACCAAATTGCCAGAGTTTAATTATGTACGCTGTTGACACTAACATCTTTATCGTGGCCAAAATATTTTGGCATATACAGCAGTTATCTAATGAGTATTTAAATGTATTACCAATTTGGGTGTGTTAAAACAAACTCCAATTAAATGTATATAAAGCAAAATATGTTGTTTTCGGACGATGTTTTCGGAAAAAATGAGCTTCTGAACGAAGACAAAGAAATACTATCTAATAAGACAGAAATAGCGGAGGTAGAGGTACAGAAAGTATTAGATGTCTGGTTTCAGAAAGCCCTGTGTTGAATTACACATGTTGAAAACTTAACGGCACACCTAAGTAAAGCTGTGGGCTGCCTCTTGAAGTTTATCGAGGTTGCTGCCATTGCGCTGAAAAAAAGGCGCTCTATTTTACGCTATTTCATTCCTGATTATCATACTGCAGCTTAGTATGGAGTACACCTAGCAACCAGAATTTGTCTCGAATAATTGTATTACAAAAACAGATTGCGAAATTTTGAAAACTATCATGGACGGCCGCAAGGCTTACGTTGTCATCAACTGTATCTTAAGCAGGTAATACTAAACGTAACCCATGTATATACTTATAGACTAATACAGCATTTCAAAAAATCAATTATGTTGAATTGCGTCAAGTAAACCTTCCCCACAGTATTGTCCGAAGAGAAACACAATTTGAACACGTAAAAATAGAAATAAATATGGTAGACAGCATATAAACTACCAAATTCTCATTTTGTTAAATGGAATAGGTCAGAGAATTAACTTTAACGAGCGCTTTAATAAAAAGCATCTTAGAAAATTTGTGTTACAACATGGTACTATACAAAATGGAAGGTCGCTTGTTTCTCTTCATGGAAATTTTACATCTATTCTTTCATGTACGTTTAGAATACATTAAGTATGTGTATGAATGCATTGTATGTGAAAAACTGTTTCAAATAATTGTGAGCTATCTTGTGCGAGAATTATTGCTCTCAGTAATTTTATTTATTAGGGTGCATTTGCACTTTGTACGACAATATTGCTTTATTTTTGTAAATTTTCGCGAAAGTAACTACTGTCTTTATTTACATTGCCAGTTAAGGAAATTCTATAATTTGTGTCTATATACACTGGAATAGCATCGCATTGTATTGCACGTACGTGCGCTTTCCCCGCTTGAAATACTGACTGGTACATGAGCCCTTGACAGGTTATATGCCTTAACCCTTGCTTCAATTTCTTTTGTATTTGCAAAGAAAGAATAAACTTCTTCAAACTTCAACAAACGAGTACATATATAGGTCTGAATAATTCTTTCCCATAGAACTGATGTTTGCAGCTTGAGAAAAGTCATCACTTATACGATCTTTCGAAGTACTCCAGTACTTCTCATCCATGGCCGCCCAGGAAGGCTAGTGAAGACATGTCAGCTGTCTCATGAAATTGCTTTAAAGCTTCATACGGACTTTACATACTTTTATTCCACGTTCAGGTACTTATCACGGCCCTTTATATTAAAACACATAAAGAGCACTATGAACGCATCAGAAAAAAACTCGCTTTTTCAGTTGGAGAAAACAATTTGTAAAGCTTCCTTTTGTTTTTTTTAGAGCTCAAAGGACGCTTCTTGTACACGGCAGTGTCATGTCATTCATTTCATGGTATTTTTCTATCTGTGTGTCATTTTATAAGCGGGAAAGTCAGACTTACAAGCTGAGTTTGGATTGCTCGAGAATGCAATTTAGGCCATGTTTTTTAACAAAACTATAATAACCAGTACCGAGCTTACGCTGTCGAAATGCGTGAACTCAAGGGACCCTAGAGGACGAACTTCAATCTGGCGTAGTCAGCCTTGCTTGGTTTCTGCTCCTTTACGGGGTTAACCAAGTCACAATGCTCAGTAAGGCCAACACTTACGCCATTAAATCGACCATGCGACCGCAGTTCATATTCCTATTCAGTGCCCGCTCAATGGGATCAGCTTTATCGTTTGCGCTGTATTAGAGCTAGCTACGACAAACTGAAGCCAGTAAACCGGAGAAAGGAAATCCCACAAGGTTACGTCGGATTGAAATATTGACAAGGCATACACGCATACTCGTTCTTGGTTAAATTATTCTTGGCTTGAAAGTCTACTTCTCGAAGCATCATCATGCCACTATCGCTTTTCTTTGAAGTCGTTCGGGAAAGGCAAGTCAGCAAAGTCCCTACCTTCTTCGCACAAACCCACATACACACATACTCACGAAAAGTGAGGCAATAATATTTGCGATTCATCAAAGAAGTCAGTTTTCGATGCCTCATCGAAGATACTTACAGCAAAGTTTTCATTCTTTAGAATATCACTCTGCCGCATCAAAATTACCCTTTATTGTTTGGTTTTCTGTGACAAGGTCGTTCGGCGTGTCGCCAAAATTGTTCTGCTCTCGGACCTCTTGTAAACTACCCTTGCAGAGCGGCTGACTTATGAGAAACAGCCAAGGCAAACAGTACGGAACGCTGAATCGGCTGCAAAATGAGGGGTGACTCTTCGCACAGCAGCGCATGATGAAAGGCGTGTTTTGAAGGTATTTTTTAGTTTTTTTTTCCTGCACGGAATAAAAAAAAGGACACTTTCGTAGTTAGGGTTGTCCATTCCACCGGGATGAGGCTCGTAATATATGCGTTCAAGCCGTGGTCGACACCGCGCAGTGCTGAGATGTCCTCATCAATCAGGGAAGGAGGTCTTGTTTTGCGAAACGCGGACGTTTCTTTTTAGCTGGACGAAAACACGAACTTCTCTGAAAGGCCACGGTTTTAACAAAGTGCAGATACAAAAAATTTTTTCTTGTGAAGGGACAAACGAACCAGTTGAATATAACGAGATAAATTAGCTGCCTCTCTTCTGCGATCCTGAAAAGGACCAGGGTAGTGGAACTAAAGCTTCGTGACGACGCAATGTAGCTTTAACGACAAAATGTGGAAAATCACTGACGTATCAGGGTGCTAAAAAGTATTAGTTGCATTTCAGAGGCCTGTCAGTAGTAGTAATCACTGACAGGACCCTGAAGTGATGTACTAAAACGAATCCCGCAATATTGGTTTTCATGTGATGTGAACATAGGGAGTACTCTACTAATTGATGTATAGATACATGTGTCGAGAAACGACGCGGCGACACTGGTATGTGCACACGCTGGGCGTTTACAGCAATCCCTCTGGACAGATGCAAGTCAGCAGTATGGACTCCTCTATAAAATTTATCCATCTTGTGACATTTATATGACGCGACGCCTCAACAAGTACGACCAAACATGCCTTCAACACATCAGACCTGCACGAGCCTGGCTTACACGAACTACTTCAAGTTAAGATTGGACTGATCGGACTCGCCATTGTGCTCTGAATGTAACACCCCTGAAGACCTGGAACTTCTTCTTTGCGACAGTTGCCGTTGCCCGAAGCAGACAGTTTTTGAGGGAGGCAGAACACATGCAACAGGACTCGAGCTTAAAACTTCAGCGCCTTCTCGGCCCGTGGCAAAGCACAACCTGCGCGTTACGTGCCACGAGAGCGCTGCTGATGTTCTCGTGACCCGCAAGGCTTAACGAAACTTTGTAAATATAAATATAGTGTACATTTGTGTGTGTTACTGTATATGCTGTATAAGTGTTAATCACTGTGTGTGTCATAATCGTCACTTAGCACCTGGAGTATCATGTCAGATGATCAGCCAGGCTAACATCTCCAGCATATCATCAAAGCTTGCATCTCCTCTCTATCAATATCAAACACTAAGGAACAGTGGTTGTGCGTTTCACTTCGTAGGATGTGCATTTCATGCTGTGATGAATGGAGTGGGCGTTTTAAGAAATTGATTAACTAATGTCATCGTGAGAGATGGCGAGAGAACAATTATTTGTACTGGAAGATTTAGCTCTTATGTCTGCTTCAAGGTAAAACTGGAAACCCTGTTTAAACCGTCCAGAATTTAGAGGAGTAGATAGCACCTCCGTCATGCCTTACATGAAGCAATAAAGCACATAATAACTTTTGGGGTGTTACGTGCCAGAACGACAATACGATTATGGCGCACGTCGTAGTGGAGCACTCCAGTTTTATTTCGGCCACCTGGAAGAATAAAACAAAGTTCTAAGCAATGCGATGAAAAGCTATTTGAAATTGCTGATTTGAAGTATTTACTCAAGAAATTATAAATTAAACTCGGCAACTGCCGCCCTCTGATAACTCAGCCCTGTTGTAATTGTTTTTGTGACCCTATTCAACGAAGTCATTATTGTAATACTGAATTGTAGGCGTCACAGGAAGGCAACTATGTTAATTCGTCCGCCAGTTGTGTACCGCGAGAATTGTAATGCGATTCTTCATGCAAGACTGAGCATCGGTGAATAATCTCGTCGGTGAGTGCGCATATTTAGATCGTATAACGTGACCCCTAGATTCAGAAGGCACCACTAAAGAAAGCTCTTTTTGAGGCTATTTGCTTGGTGCGTTTCACAGCTAAGCCTCCTAATTTGCATTTCTAGCTGCCGTAAGTTTTCTCGGAGACAGCGGAACATCACTGAAAAATGACCAGTACGTTGTGGATATCATAGAAGTTCTTCTTTGTGAATGTGTATCTTTCTTTTCACGTAGAATGTCTTCAGTGCTCACGGCTGAAGTAATCTGCCAGTTTAGGGGAACAGGAAGGACCTTCCCGTTACTGGTAGAGTGGTTTAGTGAAAAAGTCTACGCAACAAGAAAGTTGCTTGCTGAAAGTTGATGGCTTTTCGAATGGCCTAACTCTTCAAGGCTACTTCTTTTCAGCTCTCTTGGTTGAAAATGTGCCTCCGGTCTCATTCATTGCCCTATGGCGCCATTTCCAACTCAGAGAAGGGTAATATATGCCTCGTACTTATGCGCTACCTGAATAGCCAATTTGGGCTCCCTAGATGGCTGCGTGGCCACGCGCTGCAAATGTAATTTGGACAAGCTTTCCTTGGAAACTGGTTGCATGACTGCTGGCATGCTGTCTTTACTGACATTGTGTTAGCGCTTAGGGCTTTCTCGCTGCCACATACTACTGCACACAGGCAATAGTCGGGATATCCAAGAAACAGGAACTACAACTGACTTGCTGTAAGCATTCGTTTATTCGGCAAATGCCCATCACGTGCTTGTTACCGTCATGGCCACTGCCCATAGGTATTGTTCGGATAGCGAATTAACAAAAACGAATTGTAACTTACGGTATGCACTCTCTAAAGTGAGCAGTTTTTGTTTGAGATATGCTCTGTGCCATCCGAGTCACTGTCCATAGCTACAGCTGGGGTAGCCAAGTAACTGGAAATAAACGTGGCATGTGTTTGGCCTTCGTAGGTGAGAATTTATTGCTTTACACTTGCTTGCTGCTATCCGAACCACACCACATGGCAATAGCTGGGTGGGCAAATAGTAGAAATACACATGAATTGAAACGACAATTCATAGGTGATCATTTAACGCTTTTGAAGTGCTTGATACCATGCCAGCTACTGTCAATAGTTGGGACACCATGTAATTGGAACAATGCGTGTCTTATTGAAGGACATTCCTACTTGAGAAGTTCACACTGCAGGCATTGGTGAAATTGGCATTTCGGAGCTTTGTTGTGCGTTTTAGACAGGTAGCAGCATGCAGTAGGACATCTTTGTTTCATAGAAGCTGTTAGTTTTTCAATAGCCTTATAATGAGGTCACCAAAATTTCTTGCACATATGAACAACATCTCAGAAGGGAAACTCTTGGTGGTTAAATGTGAACTGTCATGTGAGAAAGCTTCTTCATTTGAATAATTCATAAATAAGGTTGCATTGACGTCGATATAAAATTTTGTCTCAACACCATCATATGATTCCAAATCCCAATGTTTCGATAATTCTTCTCGTGTTTCTAATGCAACTCTGCGATGGCTTTCCGCAAAAGAAATCTCAATGCGAAGCAGTTTCTCCCTCATTCTTGGCAGTTTGCCGTGAGGGCTATTAGCGCAAGCTCTTGGGCATGTTGGTGCGTGATAAACTGCAGTGTGCTGTATCCGCGGCCGGGAAAGAATTGTGTGACGCACGTAATGCAATGCAGATATGTACAGTTCGTCTGGGTAGCGTGGCGCTGCAGTTCCCACTGTTCTTATAGGTACAACGGAGAATGTAAGTTTTAGCGTTCTACGATTGTGCGCGCTGTTGCGCAGAATGTTCTGTGTGCGCAGATGCGCAGATTGTCCCATTGTGTAATTTGGCATTCCTTCAGTGCATTTTCGCGGCTCAGGAACGAATCAGTGAGACATAGAAAGCGCCGCTTTAAAATGCAGGATAGCCCGATACCTGCAAAATGTTTCTCATAACATTAATTCCCACGCAGTGTGGGATCTGAACAATTGTATGATAAGATGTCTCCACGACATTTATGAAATACACAATGCTAGCTCAGAATTTACCCCAAGATGAGCAAGTTTCTTACATAGACAAGATCGCCTAGAAAATGCAAGGCCTTAGATTCTAAACTGCGCATTTTCTTAGACTCAGTGTTAACGCTGAAAAGCTCTTAGGCCAAATATTCAGTATAAACACCCTCCATGCACGTGCATATAGCTGGAAGTAGTAAACTGCATATGCGAAGCATCAGTGTACGATTCTCCACGCCTGTATTACACCTGTAGTTTCTCTTTGTTCGGTCCTGTAAGCACGTTCCTACAGATAAGGAGTACACAAACTAATATTTCTCACTATATACCAAGAAATTACGGAAAAAATAAATGGAACATGAAGAAAAACATTTCGATGTGAACACCGGAGGCAGCTTCCTAGTTCATGCAATGTTTGAGCAGAGTAAACTCTAATTAGGCTCCTTCGTAGTGGCTGCCGTATACCAGCGTGTCAAGGAACTTCCTCCTTCTCCTCACGGTGCAGTGAAATTCTTAGTCCCGCTGCACGCTCCTGTGGACTCGTAAACCGTTGAGTCTGACGCGAGAATCTCCCGCGTAATGTCCCTTACTTTCATCTACGAAAATATTCGGTATAGTGTAAGCTCAGCGCATGCCTCTATTTGCCCAAAACGCTTCAAGTGTGTGAGTGCGAACGAGGCTGAACCGCGAGCGCATAACCCTTTAAAATGGTCTATCCCGCACTTGGGCTTGTTCTCACTAAGGGAGCACTTGAATTCGGCTCCTTAACTGCTGAGAGTTTTAAATGAAGTGCGCTGGGCCGGTTCAAGACATTGCCAGGCTTTCCGTTCCGGCTCTTTGCACTCACGATGCCAGGGAATTTAATTGGCCGTAGGCACAGCGCCTTTGCGGCCACTCACTCATCGAGTAGCGTTCGCTGTGCCCCTCCGTAAACGTATGTAAAGCCTACTTTATTTTTATTGTTAGGTAATTTTAGCTTTTCGGGATACGCCATACGTTACCGTGATACGTGATGCGTTCGGCTCTCTGCGCATGTGGCCATTACGAGAGATCAACGTTTAGCAAGTCATCATAGCGTCTTCCATGCTAGAGAGTACAATCACATTGCCCATACCGGGAAGATTTACGGTTTTATAGCGCTCCTTATAGCCAAAGCGTCACGAACACTAATGTTGTGTCGTGATCTATACTATAGACGAAAATCAAATACATTTTACAGCCAGCGTGGACGTCTCGCTAGGCCTATCAGCGTCTGAACAGCCGCTGATCTCAATAATACGAAGAAACATTCCTATTAATTGGTCCTCAGCATGAGACGTGATTTAACCGCCCACGAATTCTATAATTTATTTGTTGTCGTTACGTGGAGCAAGGAGCAAGCGACAGTTCCGATTGTACAGAGCGGTCTGCATTGCTTTGGTGCTGTCCTGGTATTACGCCGTCAGGATCATCAGTGGTATAATACTAACATGTGCAGTTGACCTAACGTATCACGTTAGGTTCTAAATCTCTTTAACATCGCGCAAGCATTGGCAACACGACATGTGAACGGGAGGGAAATGGAGATATCGGTTATGATAGTATGCGCCGACGCACCGACCAATCTCCAGTGCGACCATCGTGTGCGACCATCGTGCGACCATCAACAGGCGACCATCATCATATGACGCCAACGTCATCGCCGCCGTGTAACGTAATTCCGGATCCATGCTCTTGCTGCTTCTTACAGCTGTTTTAACGACAAGGTCCTTTTTCGCTACCTCACATAGGTTTCTCGTACTTTGGACTTGGGCATCTGTCGGGCCTCTTAGTCAAGAAACCAAGAGGCCCGCCAGGTCGTGGCCAACCCTGGCGAACGAGTGCCACACCAAAGTGGGCGGATCCCAGAGGCAATGTATGTTGCATTTTACCGCAGAGAGAGAGAGAGAGAGAGAGAGAAGTTTAATGATGCGAAATCCACAGCAATGGATATCTAAGAATGAGCACTACAGATGCACAATAAAGGGGTCTACTGGTCTCTTCAGCAATACGGTACTTCCCTACATTCCGTGATGGTAATTGAAATTTCTAAGTTATCGCTGCATAGTATTAATAAAGACTCCTTTGACAAAGCGCTGTCGCTACAAGGCTTGAATGTTACTCGCATTACCGTTGACAGTCACCTCGAAATAAACTATTCCAGTGTGCGGTCTCAACACAATTCAAAGTAATTGAGCTTATATCGTTCAAATTTTGATGGCTAAGTAAAACGGCATTCTCTATTATTTCTACTATAGCTGCCCTCATTAAACATGCAAACCCATCAAACAATAACGCTTAGGGCTTCGCTGTTGACTAGCTTCTTGTGATAAAAAAAGTCGAGGGCCTTGATTCTGATCATTCTGCCCTAGCCAAACAGGTCAAAATGAAAAAAAAAGGAAAAGAGGCTGTCAAAACCACATTGCCATCTTGCCCATTTCCTACCTAACATGTGGCAGCCGTTCTTCCTAATTGCGCAGCTTCACTAATAACTTATTTTCGAAGTTTAGAATGGTAAATTTGTTTACTTCACAACGATTTATTCACGCATTTCAGCGCTTCTCAACGCTGGATTTTTTATTTTCTCACTATTCTTTTTTCTCCCTAGAAAAACAATAGTTTGTGCTACCTTCGGTACCTCTTCTTTTGCCGCTGGCTATATTAGGAACTTGGCTTAGCTGTTTTTCATTCATACTTTCTGCGTCCCATTGCCCTTCCAACAGTGCAAATCAGGAAATCGTATGTTTCCCACCCCATTAGCCTTCCTGTAGCTCCAATATTGCCTCTGTCTCTATCTCCAGTCAATGCGGCGTTTGTGAAGAGACAAAAGTTGTAACTTTTATCCCATTCTTTTCTTTATTGCTTTTGTTTCCTGCCTTTCGTGCACACTATTTCCTCGGTTCAGTGTTTGCAGTTCACCACGCGCGAAAAGAAAACATTTCTTTTCTCCGATAAATCAATTATGGGCAACGGAAGACTTCTCTGCATTCCGCGACCATTGTCCCGCTAACGCTAATGAGTTGACTGAGATCATTTGCGTGTACAAACGCATTTAGGCGTGTCTTCGATATCTTTCACTGTCGGAACTGGAACGTGAGATAAATATTAGAAGAAGTATGCATAGCCAATGGGAGATGAGTTTCCTGCTTTGTAACTTTTGTTCTGCACAGAGAAAGATACCAAATAATTTCGTGGTTATATGCCAATTCTCCATCTTACTGCGAATAATAATTAAAAAACAAGATGTAATTGGCACGTCGAAAATCATTGTGTGCACACTTCCATTTCTGAAGACTACTGGCTGCACGGTGTTGATATCAAATTTGTGCCATCTCTCCCTCTTTTTTTCAAGCGTTTTAAAGAGAAGCTTTATATGTCTAGGCAAAATTGTATATGGCTAGGCGAAATCGCCTGTGCACAGAATTTTGTCATGATCAGCATTAGCTCGAGCGTCGTCGTCTTCTTCCGCTGCTAGCTCGTTGGAGCCCCTCGGGTTGCGCTCCTGCTCGTGCTCGGCACACGCTCGTGCCACTCCTCTCGCGTTCGTCGTCGTCGTTGTCTTCTTCCACAGCTGGCTGCGTTTCGCTCATTATTGCAGCGTGTAATTTCACTTCTCTTCTGTCGTCGTAATGGGGAAGCCGCATTTACGGGGGTTTGAGCCATTGCTTAAGGGGCTATGAGCCATTGGTTGTCTTACGTAACGGACAGATCTAATTTTGAAGCAATTTAATTTCGACGAATCGCAAACGGCAATGGCGGGCGTAATGCTGCTAACAACACCGCCGAGCAAACTCGAGACATCGAATGCAAGCGACAACGGTGGACTGCGGGCATACCGTCAGTGACGTCATTCTCTCCGTCGCAGCCGAACATGTGTGTAGCCTCATAATTGTGAAATACTTTAATGAACCCTCGGCATTAACGCAGCGATAAACATCACACAGCACGTTTCAGCTTCGCAAATTAACCATCTTCATGGAGTGGAAGGGCCGACGAATTTTCTAGTTCATTTTCTTTTTCTTTATAGATATATAAAGTATGGGTAGATGTTTTGAAGACCGCGATATTGTTATACAGCCAACGCGGGAAAAAGATACTTTTTATCCTCAAACGCTTATCTCGATAGCACAGTTGAATCTGTTAAGGGAACAACAAAATTGCAAATGTGACGTCATCGTAATGTTCCCGATATATATTATGTTTTTATTCTGAGTGACTCATTTCTTATCTATGCATAAAGCATTCTCATGCAGCTCCGACATTCGCGGAGTTTTGTTTCAGCTACAGCATTACGCGGAAAACGTCTACCCTTGTATCTAGATAATTTCTTGTCTTATTCTGGAGTCAACTGGAACAAATATATAAATATATATAATTATTGTGATAGCAATTATATGGCCACTTCAGGAGAACTTCCACCGAGAGTTTTCCGATGGAACAAGGTCTGGTAAGATCCTAGCGGCGCCCCGCAAGCTGT
Source organism: Dermacentor silvarum (assembly GCF_013339745.2). Classification (NCBI taxonomy): domain Eukaryota; kingdom Metazoa; phylum Arthropoda; class Arachnida; order Ixodida; family Ixodidae; genus Dermacentor; species Dermacentor silvarum. Next base: position 43,660,145 of record NC_051158.1, on the reverse strand, counting down.
GGGTGAGAGGGAAAGCACGCGATGGTGAGCCAAGTAGGATCATCACTCAATGCGTGCCCTACGTGTGTGGTGACGTGTCAAAGCACGCGTAAGGTGGGGGAGGGGAGGGGAGGGCAGGCAAGCGCACGCGTCCTTCTTTCACCCGGTGCTGCACCGCCCTTCCCTTATCTTGGATGCATTTTTTGGCTGGTGCAAAGTTTGGGGGAGCCGAGATAGCTGGCGGGAGCAAGTGCTCTGTCTTGTCGCCCGCCTATATGCTAGAGGTCACGCAATCTCAAGTCTCGGAGAAGCCTTGAAGGGACAGGCAGCAGAAGCGTTCAGTCACCTCTGTTTCCGCTCTTTATAACGACAACGTTATGACAGCGAGTGTTTGCGGTCATCGATTGAGATCTACACACGTTTGTCTCAGCGTGTGACACCATGCTTACTAATTTTATTAGCAAGCGAATGCTTACAATTTATGCAGGCGATAAAACCCCGAACATTACTTCCTGAAGTTTTCTAATACTCTTCTTTTTTCATCGATTCTTATTTGTTTGAGCTAAAATGCGGCTTTTTGGCACTTTCTTCGTTTTATGCCAATTTATTTGAGATGTAAGTGAAAGTAGGTGGCCACCGGCGGAATTCGGTGGCAAACGCTTCTGCTATGGTTTTGATCGCAATAAATTACAATAAAAAAATTTACAGAGTAAACAAAAAACTCAACTTTTATATATGCTTTTGTAGGTGTTCTGCAAGTCAGATTTTATGCTCTCATTATATTCAAGTATCAATCGTAAATGAAATTGAGATTTCTATTCTAACCCGGTGTACTGCTCTAGGAAAGAGCTACGTAGGAAGTCGGTGTTAAAATTTGCAGATTCCAATAGCAGGGAAAGAATTTATGCACTATAGTGACATGCTTCCTTGATCGTATGTTACTTGCCGGAAGGTTTCCACTCTTCTCGGTCTCAAAGTTGCTCTTTGTAATACAGAGGTATGCAAATATCTGTGATACGCACGGATCTCATGCGCCAAGGGAGTTTTACTTTTACTTTATTCACACGCAGCGATTTCATCACACGGACCTGATATTTCTCCTTACCATTTCATTGTATGTGTAGTGATTGGAAAAACCAGCCAGTTTTCTGTATTTCCCAAGTTTGGTACCCTTTCTAATCGCCATTAGGGTACTCTTACTTTGACTTATCCCAATTTATTTCATCACAATATTCCAACGAGGCTTGATTTACTGATGATGCCCAAACCTTGTCAGAAGAGAGAGAAGTGAAGGAAAGGCAGAAATGTCTATCAGATGCAAGTTTGTGTTTGTCATTTTCGGATGGAGCACAAGTGCGAATCTTAGGTACTTACTGCCGGAAGATGCAAATAAGTAAATCAAGAGCTGACGAGAATATTCCAGCTTTGGCCGCAGTTGTTCGATTTGGCAAAGACCGCATTTTGGATCTTTATCTGTTTTCCCGTTCCAATTTTCGCCCCTGTTTGGGTTTTGCAGGGAGATAGTGCTGCTCGTCGAATAAACTGCTATATATGAAACATGAACACTTAATTGCCAGGCGGTGCTGATGCATGAAAACCATTTGAACTGAGCCTAAGGCTGTCGCTTTGGAGTGCGCTGTTATGACATCAACTGGCCTTGTAGCTTTTATCTGAATAACTGTGGCACAACAAGGAATGCCGCTGGAGCTAACGATTCAACGTTGCGCTGAAGAATACAAATCGCATTGTTGCAACAGTGTGCACCAGCGATATTGCGTGTGCGAACGCTTTTAGTCGCTTCAATCATCCGTCAGGCTGGGAACTTCAATTCTGATTGTATTTAAAACTTTGATGTGTACTACTAGACAAAGCAGTAAGCAGGAGCTGGCTTCACCATTGATGCCGATCTCACCCACACGCACGTGTGATAAGAGAGAAAGCTGGCGCTGTGGCGCAATGCACATCGATTTGTTTTTACGTAAAACCAACAACTTTGTAACGCTCCGTGGTAGCTAAGCCTTGCGTTTTGGCTGCAAAATGCAATAATGTGGAATGGCTACGTGCAATCAAAATAAAAACATTATCTGATCTTCTTTGTTTGATTGATTCATTCGTTGGTTACTCTCTTCCTTTCAGCTCACCTTTTCATACTTTAGACATATATGTGTGGTTTGCATTATCAGTTCTTCCCAAACACGACGCATACTTTCGCACACTTGAAGCGCCAGACTTGGTTCAGGCAATCAGAATGCGTGCTTTGTTTTCTGTGCGGCACTTCAAAACCAGGTCCCTAATTTAGCTTCAAAACTGAAGTGAGATTAGTTAATATGATACTTCAAATCTTATGCTTTAACAAAGTAATAAATCATGTAATTTTTTGAGCAGACCGTCCATGGCAGCTGCTCCCACACCATCTCATCATGAGGTGATGAGTTTTGACGGAGTCTGCTAATCCTTCTCTAGTAATCGACATTTTAATAGGAAATAATAAGGATAGAGTTTTAAACGAAGGCCTTATCGGTATACACGTATTCAGTGCTTTCTTTATCATCTCTTAAGGTTGTGCGGGGTACTATAGTGAAACGCATGAGCTACCTGGGTGCGGAAGTAAAAACGAGACATCTCATTGATCTTGAAAATCAAGATACATCAAGTGGCTCAATGCATGTATAGAGCATGGTGCGCAAATATTTAATAATGACGATTAAGTGAACCATGACGCAATAATTACAATGACCACATCAATTACAGTGTCTCAAATTTTGTTCGTGGAACTGGAATGCTGAGTTTTCTGGAATTTAGAGGGAGTCAGCCTGGGTATCGCAGTGGCTATTACGTTAAGGGGCTGAGCACCAGGTCACAGGTTCAACCCCAGGTGCCACGGTCGCATTCAGTAGGGGTTAAATTCCCCCCCCCCCCCCAAAAAAAAAAAAAAAGAAACACCGTCATGCATTCGGCGCGCGTGAATGAACTCCAGGTTTTCAAAGATAATCCAGATTCTCTCGCTAGGTCATGTCTCATAATTAATTCAGGGTTTTAGGATGTAAGAGCTAAAATATCTTTATGTAAACGAGTGCATTAGAATGAAGCTATTACGCTACGTATATGCTATACAATGTATATTTCTTTTTGACGGCTCCGTATAGCCATTTTAGTGCTCGTTTTACATTATACGAATAAGACTCCTGATATGTCAAACTGCCAATCTCCTTCACAACGGGTCAGTCTTGTTTATTTTGGCCATTATGCAAACGGAGCGATGTCGGCTGCATGCGATCGACATTAATGAGATGCACGGACATGTCAACTATGTCACAATGTCCTTTGCTAGTTCAAATCTTTGCTCAAAATTTGAGCGAGAAACTTAAAAACAGTGAATAACAAAATTTTCACAGAGGAGTCAGGATGTGCTTCAAAACGGCTTTTGGGAGAGAACGCCTAATTAGGCCGCGGACGAAGCATAATTAATGAAATGAATTGAGAATGGTTCGTCATTCTTCGCTGAGGACTACAGCACAGGTGCTATTACACTAGATGTGAGTACAGCAGCACACTTTCCATAAGGATCAAAAGCTTTTTATGTGTGATAAAAAGGCCCGCTGTTTAAAAGTGCACTGTTTGTTCCGCATGTCCCTAGAATAAGTTCTGCAAAAAGAAATCAAAGCTTTTTATGTTCCCAAACCTCGTTTATTTATTTATTCTTCAGGGCCAGCGTTTATTACTCGTGTGGAAGCTTATCACATGAGCCAGCAGCTATGGGCTCCATAAAGTTTTGCTCAATCCGTCAGGGCAGGCTGACGGCTCAAGCAAACAAGATTTTGCAAACACGAGCCTGAGTAATCTTATGGCTATGGCGCTAGCTAAATGTTCCTTTATATGTAAGTGAAGCAAGCTCGGTAGAATACCAACCGCTAGCCTAACTGACATCTTACCACACATACTAAGATGCTAAATGTCAAAGTACACTGAGCGCGAACTAAGTATCAGACAAAAAACATTAAAGCGGAAGTACGTCTGGCCGCAGCTGTTCTTCGTCATCGTCTTTTCCCTAGTCTTGATTTTATAGTATCATTATTTTGTATGTTACTTTCGCAGCCAGGCTAACCATGCAAGTCTTATTTTCTGTTCACCTTCTTCCTTTAGCTCCGGAGAACTTTTCTTGGCGAGTTACCTTTTACTAAATAATAAATGATGCTTATGAAATGATGGTCATAGTAAAATAACGACGAGGTGACGGCCACGTAATGAGTGCAATGGGACGACGACTAGTGTGCCATGACGACGATGGCAGGACGAAGGCTGTATAACGGTCATTGTATGACAACGACTGTAACATGTCGATGGCGTGACGTGGATGGTATGAGGTGAAAGTCATGACGATTGAATGATGTCAAGGGGTAGTCATCGTAATACAGAGAATGGGAGACGGAGAATTTCTTTGAGTAAAGCACTGAATTCGGCTTAAACCTGCCTACCTTAGTTTGTCACCCTGCACTGGTATTGGATAAAGCTAAAGCAAAATAAGGATGAATAAAATGGCAATCTTCACTGGTCTATTTTTATTTTTTATGTCATCGTGGTAACGAAGAATAAAGAGCGCGAATTGAAGACAAGGTCATAGGCTGAATCTAGTAAACATGACACAACTCACTCTAACCGAACATAAATAAATCAGCTTTCTCGACAACAAGCAATCTTGCGCCATCATACTTCTTTCCCCCTGACGGCAACATGATTACTGGGCGGGCACGTGAAGTGCCGACGTTCTGCAAAAGCACTCCAAAGTCGCACAAAAAGCAAGAGCACAGCGTATCAAAGAAAGGGGTACCGCACGTGTCAGCGGGAATTCGGAGAGCTTTCCCGGCAGCAGCAATAACCTGCCACCACGCCTGTTCTTGAGCCTGATACCCTATCATGTGTGAGCTACGTAAGCCAGTGGCCAAGTTGGCAGACATTTTGATGCCCTCAGATGTGGCTGCTTGCATTCTTTTCTCGTCTCTTGCTCCTGGTCGTAAACGGGGAAAATAAGTGGCTCTCGCTTCGTCGTATATCTCAAGACGGCCAATTCAGGCTCAGCTTCTTGGTGCAGAACCGAAAGAGGTCAACAGCTGCCTCACCGAGCCGGATCTCAGCGAATATTTCACCTTTGTGGCAGATGCGAGCAGACTCGCTCTCATCATATTTCCATTTGCAGCCAGTCACCAGCTGCGTTTCCCCAAGGTGTGACAAAAGACAGGAAGTAGAAGCACGACAATTCAGCTCCTCAATTCCCTCCTCTTCATCTAAACCTGTTTTCTTCCCAACGCAGCAGCCCGATGTTGTTTTACTAAAGCAAGAATTCTTATTTTTTTCGTTTTTTTTTATGTTAGTCGTATTTTCTTCTTTCTCCATATCCCACGAGAATCATTTCCTGCTTCCTCCATTACAGTTATCCCTTCTTTTCGTAAGAGACTTGCCCAGTAGATAGTTTCTTTTTCTTCACCTTCTTATATTCATGTTACCTTGGCTCTCCACCTCCTTTTAGGACGTGATCCTGATGCCACTGCTTCTGATTCGAAAAGATTAAGAACTTCATCTAAAAGGATAATTTTTGCTGTCGAAGCTTCAAAGAAGCAGCGAACAATAGTGTTTGCGCAATAATCGGTCATTACGGTATTTTCTTTCACATTACTGACCTAAAGGGCAATGTTGTCACTTCAAAATTGAGGTCACAAATTAAAAAAAAAAATAAAAGCCCCGTGGAGAAAATGTTCGGTTTGGCCTATTACCCGAGGAAGCAAAACAGCGAAATTGAAGGAAAATGTAGAATAAAAGTTCATTTAGAAAACCGCATGTGTTTGGAGTTCCTTTCTGCCTCATCTGTAAAGATGGAAAGATCGCAATAATGTGCAACTCCTAAATAATTTCTTGTGTCTTGATTGCGAACTTTTCTGGTAAAATTCTGTTGTTTTATGTTCGTGGAGCACTTCTGAAAAGCGTTTTCTTGTTGGACCGCAGCTGTAGTAACTATAAATAATCATAAATATCCAATATCGTGAGTATAGCTGCAAGAAAAGCTTAAGTGGCTGCTTTTCTTCATTAGCGTACAATTGAAAGCAGAAAATGTGAACATCTCGATAAGGCAGAACATACGGGCGACGATGTCAAAGCGGACACAAGGGATATATAGAGCACCAAATTTGTGACTTCAACGAAGCCTCTGTGTATTCACGGTGAGGAGGTTTCTTCGTTATTGTGTGTTTTGTGTTTTGTATGTTTTTCAGCCTATGAAGCCTTTGCGAAAAGGCTTCAAACGCTGCAGGTATACTTTCACGCACAGCCTGCAGCTCTTATTGCATTACTTTTTTGTTGCTATTTATTTTTTTTATTTATTTAGGAATACTGTAGCCCTCACTTGAGGACCATTACAGGAGAGGAATTCTCAAAGAAAACGTAAATCTGAATATCATCACCAACAATACAACAACATAAAGCACTGTGAAACACAAATTGCAGGGAAAATGAACAAGGTATACACGTGTAAGGACTGTTAGAAATGCAAGAGATAACAGAAAGCATGATCAATTTTTACGTATCCCGTTGCCTGTAATACAATTCTAGTTGTGCATAAAATTCTTTAACATTTTCTGCTGTTACAGTGGAGTCCGGAAGGCCATTCCATATGTCAATACACCAGAGAAAGAACGAGTGTTGGAAACAATCAAGGCGTGTTTTATAAGGTTGTACACTGGCACTGTGGTTTAAACGCGCACTGTGTTTTAGAGGGGGACGAATGTGCGTTTCTTTGTTTATCTTTATTTGATTTCTGGTTATCTGGAAAAACAATTTGATTCGTTGTTTTTCTCGCCGTGTTTCTAGCAGTTCCAGGTCGCACCATTTCAATACTGTACATAATTTTACATAAAAACTGCTTGACGTGTTATTGTGAGATTTATATTTAGCTACCTGTTCCTCTGCATTGGTCATTGTCAATACTAATCACTGGACACTTAAGAACAATCTGATAAGGCAAATGAAGGGATTTTTTTACTCCATGTGTTGTTGTACTTTGTATATTGCGTTTTTTGTTGTACGAAGATGTAGTGAACTTTGGTTTGTTAGTGCCAGATGTTCTTGTTTTTTTTTCTGTTTGCTTCGATTTGTGTAAATAATAAAATATGCCATGTAGCGAGCACAGATCTCCGCGAAGCTGCACTTGGCGACTTTTCTTGTCTGTTTCTTTGGCTCCATGTGACGTGATTGCAAATAGAATTGAGTTGAATTGAATAACTGAAGAGTGCTGAGAGATGCGTTGGACTTGTCCTTAACATACATTATAATTATCATTACTAGGTCAACGATGACTAGTTTATTCTTTTCACCGCACCTCACATTTCTTCCCATAAAACATTTGTACTCCGCATTATAATTGTTGCCAGAAAAGTCATGACATGGCTGGGTTGTGCAGATAGTGCAGATAGCCTGCACTATCGTTCACCGCAAACATGTTGCTTCTGATTCTACTTTTATTGAAGATATTGATAATAATTTCACCAAACTGCCTTTCTTTTGTCGTTTCGCGTTTGCGGAACTACATTAGAGACTGAGATATAGTTAGCTGCAATGAATACTGAACAATTATTTTTTTAATCTGACTTTGACATCTACTTATAAGAGGTAATAAAACAGGTAATATAAAAGAAGAGAACAATGGTTGAAATACAATAAATAGCAGGTCATGGCTTCTTCTAGATTATCGAGAAAACGAAAGTAATGATAACAAACATTCGTAAAAAAGAAACGATGACGATTTCTGCTCTAGCGAAAAAGGTTATCTAGCACTGCGTTGGGAAGGAACCGGGGTAAGCTGGAGAGGATGGAATTCGGGACTCAAATTGTCGTGCTCCCTCTTGAATCCTCTTTTTTACATCTTGGAGGATCCCAGCTGGTGCCTGGCGGGAAATAGAAAAGGCGATGAGGGCGAATACGCGCGCATCTGCAGCAGTAGTAAATTATTCCCTGAGCTCAGGCTTGATGAGGCCACTGCTGACTTCTTTCGGACCTGAACCCGAATTGGCCGCGTTGAGATATACGGCAAAGCGAGAGCCTCTTCCTTACCGTTTACGACCCCCATGGTAAACGACAAGAACACAATGCAAACAGCCGCATATGAGAACAGCAATATGCCTGTCAATGCTTGCTATGCACTTCTCGCCACTGGCTTTCATAGCAAACGTAGTATAAGGTACAAGGCTGAACGATAGTGGTGCAGTGGCCATCTATTGGGGCTTCCGGGAAGGCGCAGGAAAATCGAGATCACATTTACCGTGGCAAATTTGTTCGTGGGGTGCTGTCCCCCTTTTGCGCCAACTTTAAATATTTATGAGAACACCGACGCTTTATTTTATTGTGGAAGAATGATGCTATGCTCAGAGAAGAAGGAAATTGACTACGTGAGATTGCTTATTGTTGGGCTGCCTGATTTAGTCGGGTTAGTATATAGTGGGTTGGGTCATGTTTGCTTGCTTCAAGCCTTTGACATCACTTTCGAATCTATGCTGTTTATTTCGCTGTACGCTCGTTGTACCGCATGATAGAGCACTGCACGGGCTCAGGCTTACCCGAAAGCCCGGGCCCGGCCCGGCCCGCGGGCCGGGCCGGGCCGGGTAGACGAGTTTTTTCACGGGCTCGGGCCGGGCTCGGGCACGGTGTGTGCTTTTTGACCCGGGCCCGGGCTGGGCTGGGGTTTTCTGACGCGGGCCCGGGCCGGGCTCGGGCTGTCTGCGAGTTATTCTCGGGCTTCTCAACTCTGAAAAACATGTATTTTTCGGTCTCGGGCCGGGTTCGGGCTGGTTTCGAGTCGGGCTCGGGCCGGGCTCGGGCTTAAGGTAAAGGGGTGGCGGACCGGGCCGGGCGGGTAACGTAGATTATTTCCGGGCCCGGGTCTCGCCGTAAATGTTTTGATCGGGCTCGGGCGGGCCGCCCAATGTAAAAACGGGCCCGGGCCGGGCCCGGGCCGCAAAAATCGGCCCGTGCAGTGCTCTACCGCATGACGTTTATTTAAAAATAAAGGAACGCTTTGAGATTGGACAACTTTGCGGCATTGTTACTTTCCTTTAGCTTTAGCTTGCCCATTTCTTTAGAGTAGTGCAGAGTGATAGGTTAAGACAGGCCAAATGATCTGATTTACTCCGACAAATTTCTCTCTCTTTTTTCAATTAAGATTACTACAGACTTGATTCCAAATAAAAATGGACCAATAGGCTGTTTTTGTTCTATGAAAGGTTATTTTAGGTTATTTAGGAAATGTTATAGGCTATTTTATTCAATGAATGAGCTCAAGTCTGCTTCTATTGCCGCTTCCGCTAGTCATGTTTCTCTGCGGAATACTTGGGGGCTGGAACCAAAAAAATTGACGAGATGGCAGTCGGCAAACACAAACTTCTTCTGCCTTTCAACGATCGTAAAAAATCAGTGCGATCACAACTTAGCGTGAAGTGGCACAGTTTGTGAGCATTTCATACCAAAATGCAGGTCATCATTCCGTTTCAACGCACAAGGACAAGGCTTACAGTGCATGTACGATCAGTCAATGTCCCATTGCTTGTTTTGATGGTCCACTATTAGAGCTGCGTGTGACTTTAAAGAGACGTGGTTATCAGCCATTGAGATACATGCTTGCGGAAGGAAAAGTCTCGAGGATATATAAACTAAATGGCGACCTCAGACCGCACACACGGTGACGAGAACGCCACCCATATTGCACGCTGTAGTTCACTGTTCTTCCGTTCGAAGCACTGGCATGATCGATGACCCAAATAACTCATCGCTTTGGTATGCCCCTAACGTTTCGCATTTATGTTTCTCTTCAACTGTATTTGACGTTTATCTGTCTTCTTTTGCATTATATATGGTACCGACGAAAAGTAACGACTCCGCGCGTTTCGCCAAGCTTAAGAAAGCTTCCAAAAGGAATGGAAGCGAGTGCCTTTGAAACATTCCTTGGAAGCTGTTCAAAGCTCACCTCTGTAGGCGACAAACGTTGAACGCTGTTTGCGTTTGTCGCTGCGTAGTGAAGAATGGTTTCATGAAAAGGAATTGGGCCATACACATCGGCAATGTTTGCGAAAGATTTTGACGGGGACTGTGCGTTTTCTTTCAAAGTGTTTCGAAATCTCTTTCCCAGTTTCTTTCGATATACCGCACCGTGGTCACGCCTACCTTGAAGTCAATGTGAATGTTTGTTAATGCGTGGGTGGAATATTTTATGCCTCAGACTGAAGTTATTGTACGGCACAGAGCTGTGCATCATGATCGATGATGCAAAGCCGGTAGAACCGGCGCTACAGTTTATGTGCTTTCAGGTCGCATTGTGAATATTCAACCCTTTATTCGTCGCTTTACGGCATTGCATTGTCACGGAATTCGCCGAAATGCGTGAACTCGCTATTGCATTCTCTTGCTCTATATGCTTTCAATTGCACCGCTTGGTACATGTCGATGTGACGCAACGGTATAACATCGCTTCCAACTGGGCGTCATATTTACTAACGCCTTCTGCTTTGGGATAGACAGGATGAACAGTGCCTCGTGCAAGTTTTCTAATTGCGACGAGACATAGAACATTTTTTTTCATCTAGTGCCATTCCTTTGATAATGAAAGACAAATTTTGCGCGCTACTACAACTTGACTGGACGATTGAGCGTTCGCGAAGAAAAAAAAGATATTGGGTGCATTGAATCGACCATCAGCCACACAGTGCGCCGCAAGATCATTGTGCACTTTTTGAAGACGGCGGCATTCTGCTGACGCCCTTGATTGTGCAGTGGGCGCGGTTGTGTGTGCGCGTGCGTTTCCTGTTATCCCTTTCCTACTCTCTTCCTTCCTGCCCGTTCCAACATGCCCCAGTGTAGGGTAGAAAACCAGATGCAACCTCTTCAACGACGCTGTCTCTGCTCTCGGCATCGTCACTCGGGTGGGGTCAGGCTATTTATACCCAAGTATAAATAGCCTAGAGCTATAAACTTGATGCGCGACGTCTTTCTCTCAGAACGTTCACATTAGCGGCATCGGTAAAGGCGCGTACTACATTTTTTCATGATAAATTTAAAAATAACGTGCAAGAATGTCTCTCACGTGTCTCGGTCACAAGCCAAGCACAATAACAGTGCTCGTGTTTGTTCATTCCGCATTACGTCGTTGTTTTGAAGGGCGCTGCCGTATTCCATCATGACTAACCAACTAGCTGACCAGTAGGTCTTAACCAAGCTTGACAATAACGACTGAGGATTGGAAGATGAATGGGCAATAGCCGTGAAATTCACCCAGGTGGGGCCGGCTGTGTACCACACGCAGCTGGCCCTGTTTTGTTCCAGTGACCTGAGTTGGTCTTTCAAGGAAATAGGAACACTTGAAAAGTTAAGTAGACGCAAGGATATATAAGAAGCACACCAGAGTATGGGGGTGGTTTGAAAAAGAGTTGTACGGAGGTGCAAACGCGCGCGTAGTAATAACAACGGTAACAGTTGCAGATTGCGCTAGCAGCCAAACAATTCAGAGCCCTTACACTACTGCGAACATGGAAGCCAGCGAAGTTGGGACTATATGGTGGGTCTGCTGTATTGAATATTGCTATAACGAATTTATACACTATCATTATTGGTTATATTGAGTATCTTCGGCGTGTTCGCCAAAGAGCAAGGACACCAGAGTGTTGCTTTGGCCCGGCGCGATGGCCAAGTAGTTAAAGTCCCTATATTGTAAAAGTACCGCCATCTACTCTTTCCTCCGCCGTCTGCTCTCCTAAAGCGCTTGATTTTTTTTTAATTTTTTTGCTTGCGAAAGCAAGTAGGCGGTGGCGCCCCTAGAAAATCCAAGTTGAAGCTTTCAGGCCGCCACAACCGGGACTGCGGCTGCGCAGAGTGACTTTCAACATGGCTCTGAGGTGGGAAAAAAAGACAATATAAGCAAGTGAAAGCACGCGCTATCACCGTCCAATCGGAGATGCAGGAGAGAGAGAAGCGGCGTTGATCAAAGGATGGCGGTACTTTTCTTATATAGGGATTTTACAAGTAGTGCGTTTGCTGCGCCAAGTCCACCCCATCGTCGTAGACTAACGTATGAGCCACAGCGTTCATAGCCGTGGCACACTACACGGCAGCGTCAGGATCCTGTGAGATCTCTCAGGCTCCTGATCTCGGCGGCTCATTACCGCATATCGAATGCGGGTATGCTCCACACGTGATTTTATTATCGTTATACGTGACGTAACTGACGAGCATCGTATCGAGTTATCGGCCCATAGCTCTAACAAGCTGCATCTGCAAAGTCTTCGAGAAGATGATAAACCGCCGTCTGATACATTTCCTAGAATCAAATAAGCTGCTTGACCTATGCCAATGTGGGTTTCGCGATGGCCGATCCACCACTGACCATCTGATACGCATAGAGGCTTAGATTCGAGAGGCGTTTGTCCACAAGCAATTCTTCCTTTCTGTTTTCCTCGATATGGAAAAAGCGTATGACACCACGTGGCGGTTCGGAATACTGAGAGACCTCTCCCACTTTGGTATACGTGGTAATATGTTAAATGTGATTGAAAGTTATCTGCTGAATCGCACATTCCGTGTTCGAGTTGGCAATGCATTATCACGACCTTTTGTGCAGGAAACCGGAGTGCCACAGGGTGGGGTGCTCAGTTGCACTCTCTTCATTATAAAAATGAATTCCTTGCGTCTATGCATCCCACGCAACATGTTTTATTCAACGTACGTCGATGATGTACAGATTGGATTTAAATCGTGCAACCTTGCAATCTGTGAGCGGCAAGTTCAGCTTGATCTGAACAAGGTGGCTAAATGGGCAGACGAGAATGGGTTCTGCCTCAATCCGCAAAAGAGCACCTGCGTCCTTTTTTCTAGAAAGAGAGGACTGCACCCCGAGCCCGACATTGACCTGCAAGGACAGCATCTACCTGTAAAAACGGAACATAAATTCTTAGGCATAATTCTTGACACAAAGCTAACATTCATACCACACATAAAACATCTAAAAAACAAATGCATGAAAACAATGAATATTTTAAAAGTGTTGTCACGCACTACATGGGGCAGTGACAAAAAGTGTCTGTTAAACTTGTATAAAAGCCTCATACGAACAAGCTTAGATTACGGGGCCATAATTTATCAGTCAGCCACCCCAACCGCGTTGAAGATGCTGGACCCCGTCCACCATCTAGGTATTCGCCTCTCTACAGGTGCCTTTAGGACAAGCCCTGTAGAAAGCCTTTACGTGGAATCCAATGAGTGGTCACTCCACCGGCAGAGGACTTACACAGCTTTCGTGTATTTCCTCAGAGTGAACGCTGACAGTCAACATCCCACATAATCCACCGTAAATGATTTGTCCAGCTCCCACCTGTTTCATAACCGGCCTGCAGTAAGACAGCCCTTCTCGTTGCGTGTGAGAAGTTTGGCTGAGGAAATGGATGTCCCAGTCCTTGAACATCGTCTAATGACACCCACTCTGCAGGTCTCACCATGGCAGTGGCAGATTGTAGACTGTGATTTGTCCTTTTTACATGTTACGAAGCACGCCCCGGTTACACACATTCGAATGCACTGCCTTGAACTGCAGCATAAATACTCCTGTCCGGAATTTTACGCCGATGCATCAAAGTCTCATGCTGGCGTCTCTTATGCAGCGGTTGGCCCATCATTTTCAGATGCCGACGCCCTGCACCCACAAACGAGCATTTTTACAGCAGAGGCTTATGCAATACTGTCGGCTCTTAAACACATCAAGGACTCGAAAATACCAAAAGCAATCATCTACACAGACTTGCTGAGCGTAGTAAAAGCTTTAAAATCTCTTAAAAGGCACAAAAATCCTGTAATAGTATCGCTTTATTCATTCATATGTAGTATTTATGCGTCTGGGCAGCATGTTGTGGTGTGCTGGGTGCCAGGACACCGAGACATCGAGGGAAATGTACTGGCAGACCAGCTTGCCACATCCATCGAGGCAAAAGCTGGCAACACATCTATGCCCGTCCCTGTTCCCGATATAAAGCCATATATACGCAAGAGACTTCCAGTCCACTGGCAACGTTTGTGGGACGGCCAGACTCATAACAAGCTCCATTTAATTAAGCCCCATTTAGGAAACTGGCCATCGACCACGAAATCTAGAAGAAATGATGTCCTGTTCTGTAGGCTCAGAATAGGACACACTTACAGCAAGCATAATTACCTGTTGTCTGGAGGCGAATCCCCAACCTGTACTAGATGTGGGGAAGCACTTACTGTACTTCACATCCTAGTACAGTGTCCACTAATAGAACCTGAAAGAAAAAAGCACTTTGTTCAAGCCTATAAAGAGAATATACCCCTTCACCCAGCGATGTTTTTACATAATGACCCGATATTTCCGCACGATTCAGTTTTAGCCTTTTTAAACGACCTCGACATTTTGCCAGTTTTTCGCCCGAGAGATTCGTAGTGGCATCCTATTTCAGAGGACGCTGCTGCGACAGCATATTTGAAATGCACTCTCCTCCAGGCCCTTGCTTCTAAGGGTCCCTGTGAGGCAGTAGTGCCTTGTATCTCTTACAACTTTTTTATACTATATTATATTCATTGCGCCCCTATCACGTCATTGTCATGATCTTAGTATTTTTGTCTTTTACGCACCTTTAGTGCGCAGGATTTTAGGCCCCTTTACAGCCACCCAACACCTATCCACTGTAATTGATCATACCATTGCTCACTGAGTACACCCCGTCTTGGCGCTCTTTGGCCATAGCTGGCCCTTGCGCCACAAAACAACATATATCATCATGTAACTGACGAGCATGTGATGTTATTGATGTCATGACCTATCAGTCATGCTAGTCATCCGTTTTGACAAGTGTGCTAAGGCACAACTGGCGGGAAACCGCCGCGCACATGGAGCCAACTTTTGGCACTTTTGAAAATAGAACATATAACGTTCCTACCGCCTAACAGACTGAAGTGCAAATTGTTGACCAAACTGTTCTAGCAAGCAGGAATAACAGACATAAAACAAACAAGAAAAGCACAAGTGCTAATTTCGAGATGAAGTTTTATTATTGGGAATATGGTACTTATGCACAAAAAGCCATACATAGAACACATATTGGATTAGGTTGGTCATAGCAAACCAGTTAGCTCGATCACTTCATTCTCACACTCACAAACCTGCCTCTGAAAATTTGCTAAGAAAGACAGATGGCAGGAGTGCTGTAGAAACGAAAAAAAAAATGGTCAACGAAGTGTTAAAGGCATACTGGATTTGGCGTGCAAAGCAGAGTATTCGTAAGGTGACTTTTTAATTTACACACGCCGCGTCATTTTTAGCAGCTCAATATGAGTGTGATCGGGGATAAGCCAAAGTGACAACCCGAGAGGCGTGGCGCAATAGGGCCAAAGCAACAAAGCACCTGCTTGTTCGGTTAGTATCCATTAGAGCCGTTAATTCTTATTTAACGAAGAAGTACTTAAACAAGTGTTGGTTGTCTTTTGATTAACAATTTGATGCAGATCATACGTGGGTAAATGCGACAACTTGTTGCTTGACTTGGGTAGGTGGAGCGTTGGCTGATTGTCCATACACGTAGTCAGCGAAATAAAAAAAAGTGTTTATATCAGTAATCGAAACAATATACATGATATGATGTTTCATAGAAAGAGGTCCCGAGGAAAAACAGTCAGTTGGATATCGTACGATAAAAATGCACAATTTGTGATCATGATTAGCAGGAAATTGGAATGCATGATAAACATGACATAATTACACAATACATATTTAAAAAAACAGATTACGATGTAATCAGTTAATGTACACAAAAAATGTGACGGACATTTTATCTGCATGAGCAAAAAAGTTCCGGCAGAACCCATCTCACGAACAATGTCGATATAATGTGATTAGCCTTGAACCAATGTAGCACCACACCATTTAGCCAAATTCTTTGCATCTGCGTAGCTGACTTCTTTATTCATTTGTTACCGACATTTTTTTTTCGGTGGGGTTGCCACCCGGCGTAACGTCATAATGGAGCTAAATATAAGCACGCAGGCCCGTTCCATAGAGATACTGCAACAGTGGCTCACAAAATGTGTTGTCCATAGTTCGTCTGTCATATTCATTCAGCTTGATAACTGTTCGATTTCACACCTTTAAGTGCCTTTTCGCAAACTGTCTTTGTCCCAGGACACGTACAAAGTAGATGGCGGGCTTCCGCTGCAGACGTAGGACCAGATGACTTCGGAGACTGGACAATGTCTTCGTATGGTTGACCCCAAGGACAAGTGATGGCTGGTGTGAGGACCGCCCAGGCCCGAAATTTCCGGAGAGAGACTTCCTCCACCCGAGAAAGATTGGGGGGTAGGGAGCAGACACTGAAAATGAGGGCAGACAATGAGGGCGTGCGTGTCACTACGGAGGATGGATTTTCGTCCAATAAAAACAGCGGTGGTCAGATGGAAGAAAAAGAGGAGTTACGCACGGTAGTCGAGGAAAAGTGAGCAAGGCGATTCACAAAGTCATTGTTGTGGTCATGACAATGTGCCTGCACCCAGTGGACAGTAACATTCCTACCTGTAGAATTGTGAAATATGTGTACCTGCTCACAAATACGCAAGGTTTTCGCTACTTCTTTGAGATGCTTAACTGCGCCCAGGCTTTCAGTACGAATGTGGGTTATGTTAGGCAAGTTGGCAATGGTTTATATCGCATCGTGTATAGACTGCAACTGAAATAATAAGGTGTCTGAAAAGTCTGCTGCGTAGCTGTGAGGGGCCTGGATCTCAGGGTGTGTAGGGCTCGACAAGGCTATTTTTCCTCCTTTTGAGTTAACCACCGCGTCCGTGTACACCACATGGCGTCCCATACGTACGGTCATTTCAGTTGTTCGAATTGCTTGAGCCCGCCGGCGGAGATCCGTCGTCTTGTTATTGGTTAGTGAGGTGTACTTCAATGGTGGAAGATTTTCCAAGGACATCTTTTGCACTTCTCTATAAATCAATGCTCCTCACTCAATGCACGCACTGGGCCCATTCTGTTCACCTCGATTCTTTCTCCACAGTTTGCTGCTTTTGATGCCGAAATGTTCACTCCTCTGAAGCTGGTTTCTTCAGTACTTGTTGCTGTTTTCGTCGCTTCCTGCCGCTTGAAGCGCTTGTCTACCCGGGTGCCCACCCAGTGACACACATTCATTCTGAAGAATGGGTCAAGAATGTCCACATGCCAAGTGACACAAGCCCATTGGCATATTGCCAGTGGCAAAAGTTGTCAGTTTGGCCACATGCCGAGCTGTTAAGGCTACAACAGTTGATTCTTGAGTCGTCGGTAACGTTCCTGTCACCTTTACTTGGTGTAAACACTTCCTTTAAGTCCCCGAGCACGTTTTACCCGAGAGATCTTTCATGCGCACTGTTATTTACAAAGCTTCGCTATCCGAAAGAGTGCCATGAAGATATTAAATGACCTGTCGTGGTATCCCAGTGGCTTTGGTGTTGCGCTTCTGATCTCGAGGTCACGGGTTGGGTCCCGGCCGACACGGCCGTATTCGGAGGGGTGCGGCATGCGAAAGTGTTCGCTAACCACGCATTGGGTACAAGTTAAACAAACCCAGGAAACCACAATATTCCAGAGGCACCCAATGCGAATTACCTCCTAATCGGATCGTGGTTTTCACCCGTAAAACTCAGAAAATAAGCATTTTCTTTAAACGTGCGCGAAGTTCCCAAAGGAGTCTAATCTCATTAAAGGTTATTTACTCTGGTAGTCTTCTACAAAAAAAAAGCGTTGAATTTTAAGATTCAGTGCTTTCTATGTCGACCTTGTCGTGTTCCTTTTCTCTCTTTCTTGCCGTTTCCTCAATTACTTGGCTCAGATTCCTGTCCCGTCTGCATTGCTGTTTACGTCTTCCTGTCTACAAAGCCCATATATATATCCTCGTAGTACACGGCAGCTTTCCAACGTTACGTCTCCTAAGGTTCCGGCGCAACGCACACAGGAAGTAGGGAACTCTACACGAAAGACTTCCGTGGAGAGAAAATCGTGTGACCCAGAAATAAGATATTTCTCACTCTGCGCTGCGGAAGTCAGCTGTACGATAGTACAGAAACCAGTAAGACCTCATGGATTGTCTGCAATGTTTTTTTTTTCTTTCTTTTTTGAGGAAAACTCAACATATTTGAGAACCTTTCGTTGCCACGTAACCCTGTTATATGGTTCTCAATGGTGTAACAATACAATCTTTCTGCTCAATATAGACGGCTTCGTTTCTCGAAGACCAGTAGCGCAATAGATGATTCATGAGCTTTTTAAGTCTTCTCCCTCTTTTTTTTTCACTGTTGGTCAAGTTACTCTTTTCGAGTTTGGTCGGAACAAACTTTGTCTTGCCATTCCGGTTCTGGTATCGTTTACTTCCTGCCTTGAAGCATCGCAGAGGGGGGAATTGTCATTCACGACTGAAGCAAACAATACTTGTGGCATCAACCGTTCATGCGGCGCCGTTTGCGTCGTATAAATGATACAAACGACTGTTGTGAGACAAGGAAGGGATCGGAAATGATGCGCTGTGCCTTCTAAATTAGGAGCTCCAGCCTAAGCGCAAAGATATCGTACTTTACGGTGTATGGAAACACAATACAGAGCCTTGATGGTGGCGCCAGTTTAGGACACTGGCGTCAACCAGAGCGCGAAAACTATATTTATAACGGACAAGTTCTCAATATCCACTAACGCAATCATGCTCGTAAGGACAACCATTGATGTTTAGGTTGATTTCTTCTTCGATAACAACGACGTTACACGAGAATGTTCTTCGCGCGTCGTGACTGTAAAGGGAGCCACAATATTTCGATGCCAGCACTGCTGCTCCACTGTCTCAGTATTTTGTAGAAAGTGGCATGTTTACAGGCATGCTATAATTCTTCATAGATTGTCGCAGGGTTTTCACTTGAGGACGCCAAATTAGGAGCACTGAGTTTATTAAATTAGGAGCACTGAGAATTAGAGCACTGAGGCTTATTATATACGAACGCCAGCCTTCTAGGAAATCTAGCGTACGAAATTCCTCAACAGTCTCTACTGGAAAGAAACTGGGATAGTTTGCAAAGTTCAGTCCATCAAAAAATTTCTTAATGCACTGTTTGTACACAGTATCGTCCCCAGAGGTGTATAGACTATCATCGCGCTTGAACATATAGGTGCGTATGTCCTTGATGTGTTGCGGTCAAATGTAAAGAATTGGGAGTATCGCTCATAGTTTTCACCTATAGGTAACGTTATTAATTGTTCCTTTCACACACAACGTTTTGTCTTGAACGTGCACCATCGAGCGCAATTCAGCAAGTTCTGCTTACACGTGACCCCAAATCATTTTGCGTAGTGTGTGATGCTCAGGTTTGATCATGGTCAGTGCACGCCACGTTTTCTTATTTACGCTTGGTTTTCTTGCAAGTGATGCAGCGAAGCCCGCCAAGACAAAACATGTTTGTCCCTTAGCCTTTGCAATTGAAAAAGAACAGTCGAGCTAGTCCGCATAGATTGGTTTAGGCTAAACAAAGCAAAAAGAAAAACGAAACAAAATGACAGCAGATCCACGAGGTGAATGATGATGAGTGGGCGAAGCTCCGGAGGGAATCATTGGATCTCCCGCTTAAGGGGACGCTAGCACAAACGCGTTAGAAACGTGCAGTACTCTCTAGTAAGGGGGAGCGGCCACAGCGTCTTGCGCAGCCATTTACACATGCCGGAACGTGCACCGCGTTTGCCGACGCCATCACATGACTGCTGAGAGAGTATACCCCCCGTATTCATAAACGCTCCTCGACTTGAACTTGACTTGCCACCGCTTTGGGCAGCGCGTTCGAAACGCGTTGAAGGTAAGGTGGAGAGGCCACAGCGTCTTACACCAGCTTCTTACACGGGCCGTAACGCGCTAGCACAAACGCGTTAGAAATGCGCTAGAAACGCGGCCTTTCGTTAATGTTGGGTATTTATAGCCATCGTGGTGCGTTTGTCCATGTCCGCTTCGTGGCGTAGTAGGCTAACGCCGCGCGCTCGGAAGCGAGGGGTCCCTGGTTCGATTCCGCGCTACGGACACAACTTCGGAATTTTTTTCTCATTTTTCTCAGACTGGTTACACACTACTACTACTACTACGACGGGGACGGAACGGGTGCCGCTATAAGGAGCTTCGCCCCTAAAAAAAAAAACGTGTCCGCAGTAAAGTAGAGCCAAGCCGGGGTAGTGACTTTCAGCTAACGCTTTTGACAGGTCCACAAGTGTATAGGCAAGCTAACACCTTTATCACACAAAAAGACACGAAAGAACAATTAAAAAGAACTAGCAAGTCAGAAACAAACAGGAAATCACATCAAATTCAGCAAAGTCATTATGTCTGGCTACAGCAAGATCTAAGCCTGCCCTACGCAGTCATCAACCGATTTTAGAAGTTGCCCGTGCAGTTGTCCCTTGCACGCTTTGTATGGCTTTGCGTATCTGCAATTATTCATCGCTTGAGTCATCCAGTCTCGTTTCGTGTCCATGTGCTAATTGTCGCAAATTATTTTTCTACCATGCAAAATAAAAAAAAAACACTCTTTCCCGTTCTTGCTTTTATTCCTGTTCAACTTTAACGCCACTCTTCTTCGTTGTGTGCTGCTCACACCGACGGGTCCCTATTCATTGTGACCTTCGTTAGGCACGTGAGTTGAAAGCGCTGTTTTTCCAACACCATTCAGGAAAGTGTACTTTCGCTAATTGTTGTTTTATCGTGAAGCCTTCTCCGAGCTGCTTTTGTTTTCAGTTTCTCATTGCCAGCACATATATCAGCAGAGTCAGAAACTTTTCCAACTGCAAAAATCAAAAGCCTACGCGGAACCAGCGCCGACGGCTGAAAGACACGCTTGTAAATACAGTTATTCCCTTTCTCTTGTTTCTATGTATAATTCCGCAGGGGCCAGGGTCGTCATTATGCACAGCGTGTTTCAGAGAAACTTTTGTGAAAGTACCCTGTACGTCTACAAAGCGGCTGGGTTCTTATCGTGTGAGCTCTCTTATGCTGACGCGAATGACGAAAGTCGTTATTTTGTCGGCTCATTCGTCGAGAGAGAGCGGACCGTAAATACAAGCAAATGTGTCTGACGAGTCGTTGTCGCCTGTACGTTTTAAGTACCGTTTTATTCCATGTTTCGGCCCTGTTTTCTTCAGCATGAACTGAAGATCAGGTCATGCTGATGCTCACGCTGGAGCTCTGGCCGAAAATTAGTTCGTGGTGGAGGTCATGCCGGAGGTCATACTGGAGGTCATGCAGAAAATCAGCTCATGGTTGAGCTAATGCTGAAGGTCATTCTGAACAGAGAACGGTGTAGGATTTCGCAATGCATGCGGGGACAGCGAAAAGGAGAGCATGGGTGGAGCGGGTGTTATCTTCAACCTACATTTTTATTGTAACTCGCAAAACTATAACTATAGCGTTTGTTAGTATAGGTACTGGAATTTTCAAAGGTAGCCTGTGGCAGATCGCCAAATTGCATTCCTTGAGATGGATTACTTGCTCAAGAAGTCAAGGGGCGTAATTAACTAACACGAACATTTTACGACTGAACTTTTTAGGTCTATGTTAGTTGAGAGCGAACGTTGCAATTTACCAATTGAAGCCACTCAGTTATTAAGGCAAATTCATTTGGACCGAATTCGGAAACTAGCAGTCGTTTTTACATGAGCGCCGTCTGACTTGTAGTAAAATGTCCTCTCGGTCCTGGAACTTAAAAAAAAATGTCCTTTTATGCTTAATTGAACAAATCTAGGTGGCACGTTAATGTATTCCGAAACGCATATCTTAAAACTGTGGTCTTGTTCAGAATTTACTCCAAGTCGATATGCCATTCGTAGTTGCGCGTTGCAATGTGTAAATTGCAATATGTGCCGTAAAGTAATTAGCTAGAATTGATCGAGTAAAAGTGTTCAAATAGGGGTTATACATTTTCACTTCTCGTGAAGTCTTGTCCCTATTTTGAGAAAACCAACTCAATAATTTATAAATTGTGCTATCCAGCGAAGTAATTTTTTAAAGTATTACTTTATCATTACATAAAACACCCGCACATCCGAAGCATCGCATCAAGCACCACCTTGTTAGACTGAGTAAAAAACAATGGCCAACGCCAGCGAAGGGCGACAACTCCTCTATTTACTTTCATTTCAATTGCAAACCACCCTTCCGCTCGAGCAAACAATAAAGAACAACTGCAGTGAGAAGAATAATTACGAAGCCTTCTTTTTTTGCGTCAGTATAGGTCCAAATGACATGTGTTGCGTACGCAAAATATACACATTATTTTCAAATTGCTTAGGCGTGCACACAGAGTTAAGTTGTTTGAATATCAATGTCTGAATGTGCCTGGTTTTACCGTATCCCCAGCTGGCCCGATACGCGTGTGTTATCTATACAGTCTCCTTTCAATGAAGTCTTGCCAGTCCTTTTCTGGGTCTCACATAGGAAGTATAACCCATTGTTACCGGCCAAATATGCGGACGCGTCATAAGGTACAATCAAAATTGCAAGCGTGTTGGTTCCAAAAAATAGCTTGTCATTCATCGGCGCTTCCTCTGTTACTCAGTCGGCTGTCGCGCCGGTAGTTAGAAAACACTGCATATTTCAGTTTCCTGTAGAGTGATCCCATTCAGAAAATAAACACTTGACTGATGGTATGACGTTCAGAAAATTAAAGTTGCAAAGTCGTGATGACTTACGTCAGCTACGCTAGCAGGAGGGCGCTGGCCTTGTTGGCACCCTAACCTATGGCGCTGCAAAGCAATACGGTATACTTAAGCAATTCCTGCCGTGAAAAAAGCTTACCTAGGTGTTTCAAAATTTACCTTTTTCATGGCACTGGCTAGGAGAAATGTGTGCATCCTTTCTTGTTCTCTGTTAAAAAAAGAAGAGACAGGAAAGAAAGACAAAGAAAGAAAGAAAGAAAGAAAGAAAGAAAGAAAGAAAGAAAGAAAGAAAGAAAGAAAGAAAGAAAGAAAGAAAGAAAGAAAGAAAGAAAGAAAGAAAGAAAGAAAATTCAGATAAATAAAGCAAAATTTTAGACACTCATGCAACACGTTTCCAAAGATGAACCCAACACAAGCGATGCTTTTGAGCCATGCTTATGACCCTGAAGCTATTGCCTTCCCCTTTCTTGTCTCAGTTAAAAAAAGAGAAGCAATAGTGATTTCGGCACGTGGGATTTATATTCTTCTTAGCATGGTAATTTATCATTATTGCCTTTAGTGCAGTCATCCCCACCTTAGGCCACGTAGGATTCGTCCGATAAATCTTGAGATTACCGGCAGAACTTATTTTATTGAAGTCAGTAGGAAACAATGCTGTTCGCACTTGACAACAATTACGGAACGGGTAGCGATAAAAAAATTATGACTCCCTCAGTGGTATAACACGCGAACATGTTTTCTAAGTATGACGAAAGAACAACATCTCTAACTTGACATAGCTTGATATACAGGGTATTTTGTTTAGTTATCCCAATTTTTTATTGCCCGTAGAAGATAACATAATTCTAACTTTTTATCTTATTTACTCGATAAGGTGGCCATTTCTTCTACGAGAAATCAAAATGCTATTTGAATGTGTACCATTATGACGCTAATTACTTTTCATACAATTACTTTACGGCACGCATTTCAATCCACGAATTGTAGCTAGTGAGTATGCAATGTGTATCGACATAGAACAAATTTGAGGGTGGTACCGGTTTCCATATATGCGCCGTCAAAGTCGCGTAAAAACGCACTGCTGTTCCACTTTTTAAATAAAACTATATTTTATGCATTGAATTGCAAGATAACTGGAGCGGCAATACATTTCGCCAGACGCTTTGAAAATTAGTCACTCGAAACTGGCGCAGTCCTCAGAATTCATTCCAAGTGGATACGCCTTGCCAACTCACCGGCTGCAATTTATCATTTGAAATGTATGTTCCAAGATAAATAATAGTAAAATATTTAGGTTTTTTAAATTATTCTATTAACCATTTTGATTTCTCGTACAAGTAGTGGCCGCCGCATCGAATTAATCATTTCAACGGTTATAATTGTGCTTTCTGCAAGAGGCAATTTTAAAGAACTTTTGGCGTATCTAAAAAAAAAAAAAGAACACCTAACGGGGTCGTTTCACGTAACTAAAACGCAACTTCAAAAATATAATGGGGCACTTTAGATGAACGATGCCATGAATACTGTTTGTGCGCCTTCATAACGGAGACAGAGGTCAGAGCAGCCGTCTTGACTCTCCGCACCAATTCCGCACCCGGCGCGGCCCAGGCCACCAACACACCCGCTCCGTAATCCGGACGATCGATCGATCACTCGCATCACGGGAGTACTTCAACCAGTGCTAGAAGGAGGGCACCCTCCCCCAGTTCTGGCGCCGCGCAAAGGTAATCTTCATCCCGAAGCCCAACAAACCGCTTACACTCCAAAATCTTCGCCCTAACTCTCTATCCTGGTACCTCGGAAAGCTTTTCGACAATGTGGTATTAGAGAGGCTGACATAGCACGTGGAAGACCATGACTTATACCCTTACAACATGGTTAGATTCCGCCTCCATTTGTCCACATAAGAGGCTGTGTTGCAAATCACCCATTTCATCTCGGAACCACTCATTCCAGGCCACACCAAAGGAGTCTTGACTTTAGATTTATCCAAAGCCTTTGACTGCGTTGAACATCATGCGATCATGACTGCACTCTCCCCACTGAATGCGGGTGCACGTACGTACATCTACATTCAGGCCTTTCGCACAGCATGCACGGCTGAGCTTCACTTCGGCCCGCTGACTTACCCCACATACTCTCTAAAAAGCGTCGGCCCCCCGCAAAGGTCCATAATCTCACCTTTCTTATTTAATAGCACTCACATCTTCCTAGCTTGACAATTGACAACCGTTCCTCGCCTGAGAGATGCTCTCTATGCTGGCGACATCACGCTATTGACTACCCATGTCAGTGATGGTGCCAAACAGGACACCATCCAAGCAGCCGTCAATCTGACCCAATCCCAAGAACAGCAACTCCCCCTTTACCCCATCGTCATGGAACTGGATGGCATAGCGGTACCAGAGCTCAAAACTCTCAAAATACTGAGATGTTCCGGGGAGGGCTATTGCTTTCTGACAACAGGAACAAATATTCAGCGGAGCTGCTTCTTTTGGCCAATTTCTTTTAGAGATTAGGTGTTCGAAGCCTTGAAACAAGCATCTCGGGTATTAGGGGGTTTTGGTATCACATGTAGTTATGATGAAATGTCGTGCTGTAAGGAAATGTAACGAACCTTCTTTTATTGCGATAGCAATTATATGGACACTCCAAAGTGGATTTCTGCCTTCGGCGTTGTCGTCGCCGTCGCCTTGAGATTCCGTATGACGTCAACGGCGATGAAATCGTCGCCGCGCTTCGGACGCTGTATGTGCGAGTGAAAGGGCGCGAGGTACGCGCGCTTTCACGGGGAGCGAACGCACGTCGGAGAGCAAACGCGCGTTCTGCGCCGTGCTCCCTGAAGGGCTGCAGAAATAAGCGTCTCTTTCCTCCTTTACAATCACTGGAACGCTAGTGCATTTCTGCGGATTGTTCTGGAATTATTATCTGGAAACTGGTGTCATCCTCAGAATTCCTTCCAAGCGGATCCGCCTTGCGAACTCCACGGCTAGAATTTGTAAATTCTAATATGGGCCATAAGGTAACTAGTTAAAACTTTAGTAATTTTTGCAAATTAGTCGATTACTCCTTTCAATTTTGTGTGCACGTAATGTCCGTCTTTTCGAGTGGACCAGCTTAACTTGAATTGTGCTATCTGGCACAGGCCACTATTAAAATTTTCTAGTGTTCGCTGAAACACTCTGTATGTAGTCTTGTATCGGCTTATAAAGTTATCTTGCATACGCAACATCGAAACAGGTAGCAACTTCATAGCGCGGTTTGTTAGCCAGTAATCTGTAATTTTTTTTTGTTTCTCACTTCGAATTTCACCGGATCCACGTTGGAGGTCAACTAGCGGTTTGCTGCAGCAGTGAAACGTGGTGGACGGCATTTCTGTATTCGATCAAGGTCAGTCATGGATTCTGAGTCTCAGACAAGATCACAAATTTATGCGAATAGCATAATATGCCCTATTACGAGAAAATCCATCGGCGTGACCTAAACATGATACACCCCCCCCCCCCAAAAAAAAAGAAAAAAAAAACGCGCCCCGCACAAGTATGCGTAAATATCCAATGACACTTAGAGCGAAATGCAGCTCCACTAACGTGAAACCTGGGGAGGTGCGAAGCATGCAGTGATGTACCGCTAATGGGCTCATACTGCTGCTTTAAGCAATGGCTCATGACCCCGTAAACGCGGCCTCCCCATTACGACGACAGAAAAGAAGTGAAATTCTACCTTGGAATGATGAGCGGCAACGCAGCCAGCTGTGGAAGACGTCGGCGAACACGTGAGCAGAGCCACGAGCACATGCCGAGCACGAGCACGAGCCACTTGCTTACCATGACTATGACTACGACGACGACTACGACGACGATGATTACGAGAGGAGATGCCGCCAGCCCGGGCGCGGGGACTTAAGCGAGGAATTGGGGGACTAAGGTGCTTCGCTTAGTCCCCCCAATTCGAACCAACTTGCTACACCCTTCATTTGCAGGCGTCGTTGCGATGCCCGGTACTACCACTCAAGCCCATTACCTACTTAGCAGGCCCGAAATTGTATTTTGCGCTTACCTAAGGAATAAAGATTATTATTATTATTATTATTATTATTATTATTATTATTATTATTATTATTATTATTACTGCTACTACAATTATAATTGGTGGTGTGTTCAACCTTATGCACAGCCCGGTACCCATCTATTATAAATTATGTGCACCGTTCTTAAGTTGTCAGGGGTTATGTAGCGTCTGTCAACAATGCAATGAAAGTCAATGCTAATCCGGCGGCGTTTATTTGATCTCTATTGGAGGGTCACTGTAAGGCCAGCGAAATTCGTATAGTGCCTACTCTGCGCTGTTGAAACGCACAGTACGTTAAAGCATACAGTTGTTATACTTCATACGTGTGATCTCCTAAGCCCACACATTGTCTTTGAGGCCTTCTTACTTTTCTGCATTCGCATTTCATGCATTCTGGTTAACTAATGTTCAGCACACCATTCCTTGTATCAGTGGAGCCAACTTGTTAAT
This sequence comes from Dermacentor silvarum, assembly GCF_013339745.2. NCBI lineage: Eukaryota > Metazoa > Arthropoda > Arachnida > Ixodida > Ixodidae > Dermacentor > Dermacentor silvarum. Next base: position 43,632,907 of record NC_051158.1, on the reverse strand, counting down.
AGATCGGCTCCCACAAGTCACATTACACAACCGTCAAAGTTAATGCGGTTGTATCCGCTGGTTTTAAGTAACTAATTTATGAGCATAACAAGCTCTTGAAAGTAACTGCGACAGTCATGAGAAATTTTCTTCTCAACGCAGGCCTTTTAATCTACTGCCTGCAACATCGAAGGAACATAAGTGCGCTGTTAGCATCGGACACATTTATTTACTTAACGTAGCACTCGCTAATGCGGCTATCCCAAGGAGGTTTAAAAAAATTGCGTTTTTTTAAACCGCCTTGGGCTATCCCAGCTTGACACTTTTAGCTCGTTTCCAGCCGGGGCTAGAAACGTGGTGACAGCCCGGGTTGGGCCAACACCTCCAAAATGATTGGACGCGCTTCCGGCAATCCCCACTTGCAGGCTGCTGCGTCTAGCCAGATGGGCTGTCTTTGCACTGGTTTCGCGAAAGCCTGAGGCGACATTAGCTACCCGTAGAGCAAATAACAATTCTGTGCGCATAAACCTTACGGAATCGCCAAAAATGACATGAAACCTGCAGCAACATGACCAACAAAGGTGTAGAAGAAAAATTTACTCGTCATCCCAGCCCTGTGAAGTGGATGTCCAGGGAAGCAGTGGAAAACCACCACTACAACTGCAGAGGGGGGTATGCAATCCTTTATTGCTTTAGAGTAATGGTAGCAATGGTACTTAGTGTAAAGCACTTTAGAGTAATGGTAGCGATGGTAATTGAGCCCGAGGTCGCGGGATTGAATCCCGGCCGCGGAGGCCGCATTTCGATGGAGGCGAAATGCACAACCCCCCGTGTGCTTGCGTTGTAGTGCACGCTAAAGACCCCAGGTGGTCAAAATTATTCCCGAGCGTCCACTACAGCGTGCCTTATAATCAGAACTGGTTTGGCGCGTAAAACTCCAGAAAGAAGTAATGGTAATTCCGACACCATGTTGCCGCTCATGGCGGTGCTGCAGCAGCATTGAAATGAGTGGTAGGCTGGTTCTTTCATATACGAAAGGCATAGGACGTCACTTCCCACGTCACAAGCTGCCGTCGGCGCGGCAGCTTGCGCAAACAGGAACCTTTACCGGGAAA